>NC_051449.1:27100889-27107829 GCF_001649575.2 Kryptolebias marmoratus
AAATAAACATTTGAAATATATGAGTTTGTATGTAATGTATGAATATAATATACAAGTTTCACTTTTTAAATGGAATTACTGAAATCAATCTACTTTTTCATGATATTCTAATTTTATGACCAGCACCTGTATGCTTGACAACGGTATTGCTGAACCCTATGCGTCTAGCTGGGCATCACCTGGTTTGCTGGTGGAGAAGGCTAACAAAAGTTTTAGATTTTGTACAGATTATCAGAAAGTGAACATGGTTACAAAATCTGATGCTTACCCTATGCCGTGCATGGAAGACTGTGTTGATCAGGTGGGTTCAGCTCAGTTTGTCAGCAAATTTGATTTATTGAAGGGTTATTGGCAAGTTCTATTGTCTGATAGAGCTAGAGAGATTTCTGCCTTCATAACTCCCTTTGGTTTGTTTTCTTACTCTGTAATAAGTTTCGGATTACAAAATGCACTGGCAACATTTCAGCGTCTCATGAACATGGTTGTGTCTGAATTGGAAGGGTGTGCTGTATATTTGGATGATGTGGTGGTCTTTAGTGATGCGTGGAAGGAACATGTGGCTCACATACGTAAGCTGTTTGAACGACTGGCTGAAGCACATCTGACCATTAACTTGTCCAAGTGTGAGTTTTCTAAGGCCACTGTTACCTATTTGGGTAAGGTGGTGGGGCAAGGGATGGTACATCCAGTGGAAGCCAAAGTCACTGCCATTTTGCAGTATCCTATACCAACAACAAAAAAAGAACTCCAGCGGTTCCTGGGTCTTGCGGAGTACTACCGTAGTTTTTGTAAGAACTTTTCTACGGTGGTTTCTCCATTGACAGATTTGCTGAAGGATAAAGTGAAGTACACCTGGACAGCTTCCTGTCAGAAAGCTTTTGATGATGTCAAATCTGTTCTCTGTTTTTTCCCTGTTCTTGCAGCTCCACGGCTGGATCATCCTTTTGGCCTGCATGTGGATGCAAGTGATGTAGGCGTAGGTGCTGTCTTATTTCAGCAAGATGATGATGGGGTTGACCGACCTGTGAGTTTCTACTCTAAAAAATTAAACCATTTTCAGGTGAATTATTCTGTCATTGAAAAAGAAACATTGGCACTAATTTGGGCTTTACAGCATTTTGAAGTATATCTGGATTCTGGCAGTGTTCCCCTGGTGGTCTATACTGATCACAACCCCTTGACCTTTTTGCATTCATTGCAGTGTCCAAACCGCAGGTTGATGAGATGGATGTTGTTTTTGCAGCCCTATTGCCTGGATATTTGCCATATTAGGGGCTCAAATAAAATTGTGGCAGATGCTTTATCCAGGGTACCATGTGCTTAGATTTAATGTATGGTGTAGTTAATTTTCATTCCCCTCCTCTCCAAGTTTCTTATAGGCTTCTCCAGTGGCTAGAGTGCCTGAGCTGTTGAGGTGGGGATGGAATGGGTGATTGTGGTAAGGCTGCCAAGTTTGGTAGTATTATAATTGTCACCTAGTTGTTTAGATGAATTGCTGTGTGTCCTTTTGGAGTTCCACTAGGGACTCCATTTTTTATGGGGGGGTGGGGGTGACGATCCCCTCCTGTTCAGTAGGTGTCTCTAGTCCACTACATGTTTTCTCTTTTCTTTTTGTTCAAGAAGCTGGTGGATGGGCTGCTAATTGAACGCACCAGGGGCTGATAAAGACTGACACCCAGTCAGTCAACGGGGGTTGTTTTTCGGTTGTCTGGTTCGGCAACTATTCTACAAAGTATTGCGAGGTAACGCTAAAAAATTGAGAGGGAACACAAAAGAATTTTTTTTTAAAATCCTGTTTGGCTAGACCAATAGCAAAGCTGTAGTGTAAAAAGCTATGTTAGAGTTTTTAGAGTGATAGTGGAAGTGATAAAATGCTTTTTCAAAACATCTGTAACATGTGGTCAAAGGTTAGATTGTGTCCTTTTTTGTTCCGGGAAATTTGTTCTGGCACGCTAGCACAAGAAGCTAGCTTGGATGGAGTTCATAGAGCTGTCGTTAGAGCCAGCGTTTTTAAAATGATAGTGGAAGTGATAAAATGCTTCTTTAAAATATATGTAACATGTGGTCAAAGGTTGGATTGTGTCCCTTTTTGTTCAGAAGAAATGCTTTTGCAAGTGGAGTATCAGGCAGTCCAGAAATCAGTTTGAGTTCCAGTGACAGATGAATGCTATGATTACTTGAAAATCATTCAAGAGGGTAAGTTTAGTGCTAATTTAGTTGGTATTGCAGCTGCAATTAAATGAAGCAAGCTTAGTTTTTCTATCTTAAATGTTTTCCCTGTCTTAAATGTTGTTTTTGCCATTAGGAATCCGCAGTTCAATTGGCACTATTGCTGTGCCTTCACCAACATAAACTCTGGGAAGTCATGTAATGGAATCAAAAAATGAACAACACTTAACCAATTTCAAAATATGTTAGTGGGTTCTGTACCTAAAGCATAAAAGACAGTCACTGTATAAATAGCTTTTGGTTTAACTGTTTGGAGGATGGCATGTCAAAACTAGGATGGGGATAATTTATGTTGTCCAAAAAAGAAGTCGGTTGATTAGTCCAAATACTCTAATGGAAAGAATTAGGCACATTTATGTTTTCCTCATGTCCAGCCTGTTTAATAATTCCTTTTTTTTCTGCTCTGCTCCTGGTGAAAGGTGGACGTGTTTNTTTTCTGCTCTTGGTGGAAGGCAGACGTGTTTCTTTTCTCTCTGTATCTCTGTCTCCTAACCCCCTTCCCTCACTGCCTCTACCCTGCTTTCTTTTTGGAGCCTCTCTTTTGGATATTCTACAAAATTTTTTAAACCATGGATCTGGTCAGTTGGTCTCTCAACGCAGTTGATCAAATTTTCTCAACGGTAAGACAGATTTTGGGAGAGCTGACTTACACTGATGGGACATTTTTAATACACAATGGATTCCTGGAGGAAATGGAATATTGTTTGTCTATCAATATTTGTCTTTGGAAGAAGATCTTTACATATTTGGGTTTTTGATAACATGATTTTTGCTGTTTGGATTAGGCAGTTACCTGACTTATCATCAAATTCGTTTGATGGGTTCGGCGATCAACACTCAAACTGTGTGGTTACAGGAGCTGAATCACAAGTTGAATGTGATCCTTTTACAGGACCACAGGCTAAATTGTGGTTCCGGGGCTCATGAATAATAATATGGGTTACATCTTGGAGAAAGTTGCTCACTCGAATCAGGTAGAATGGACCTGGAATTTGGCTGTTTGGACTTGCCATTGAGAAGTATCAGCAAGACTTTCAAGGCAGACAAAAACAAGTCTGCCTGACCCAAAACAATTATTGTTTTGTAAATTCTGGCTTCCCTGATGCTGGCCTTGGCTAGCTTTCTTCAATTTCTCCCTGGATTTTATGTAAACAAGATGCTGTGCCCACCTCCTGCCTAAGAACATCTGTGGATCTGCTTATCTTCAAACACACACACACACACAAATACAACATACACTACACCGTCTTCCCACTGTCTCTACACACACATACTCATTTCCCACCGTCTCTGCCTCATCATTCTCATTCCACTCCCTCCCTCGCCTCCCTTAGTTAGTAATTCTAATGTTGGCTGTGTAGCGGGGCCTTTTGGTAGTATTAGAAAGTTTTTTGTACTGTTAGTTCAATATTGTCATGTTTTAGCTTATTTAGCTTTCCTGTACATTTAGTTTAGTTCCTGTACATTTAGTTTAGTTTACTTTATCTTAGCTCATATTTTAGATATTCAGACCCTCCAGGATTTCGCGATGTCGCGATCGCAACTACTAACGCAAAATCAAGCAAACCCCGCAAAATCGCAACTTTTTGCAACTTTGTCCAAAACACCGCAACTTTAACCCAATATTTATTGTTTCTATAGTGATTCGCCACCGTTTCTGCGGTCTAGTGTCTTCTTTGTGGGTTTGTGTAGTGTGGAATACAAAATAACCCCAAATTACTCACGAAGAAGACATGTGACGTCACATCCTGTTAACATCATGCCGGGAGCATGAAGGAGCAGCGAACGAAGCGAAAATGTGCGCTAATGCTTCACATTTGCCCACAAAGATTTCAGCAAAGGACCGCGCTAAACGCCGCAGTTAAGTTAGTTTTAAGTTGGATGTTGGATATTTGTGCTCTTAGCTTCGCATTGCTCTGAGCTTAGCTTTGCTCACCCGTAGCTTAGCATTGTCATGTTTCAGTTTATGTTAGCTTATTTAGCCTTCCTGCACATTTAGTTTAGTTTAGTTTATCTTAGCTCATATTTTGACTGTCTTAGCCTAATTGTTGTTTAGTTCAGCTTTAACTTTATCATGATTTTATTTAGAGTATTTTATCTACTATTGACTGTTTTAGCTCATGTTTAGATATGTTTAGTTTCATGATTTCATTTAGATTATCCTATATTTCATTTAGATTATACATGATTGGTCTGTATTTGATTATGATGTTTCTATGATGTTTGCTGTAGTTGATTCTGTACTTCCGTATTTGATTATGTATGTACCTGATTGTTGTTTATTTGATTCTTTTGTTGTTTCTGTATTGTAAAGCACTTTGGATAGCCTTGCTGCTGAAAAGTGCTATATAAATAAATTTCACTTCACTTCACTCTGTCCTTGGTATGAGCTTTGTTGAAGTAATGATTCATTCATTATTGTTCATAAAAATGGTTATGTAAAATTTTGGTTAACTCTGTGCCAACAATAGAGGCAACACTTCATGATAAAATGTACAGTTTAATCCAGCAGCTTATTTGTCAGAAAATGTTGTTTAAATTATTTTCTAATTATAAATGTGATTGGCCCTTTACAGTTTCTAATCATGTGTGAAAAGTTTGGAGGTTAAGATAAGTATTTTTGTTCCCTTTCAGTTCATGCTAAATTCAACTTGGCAAGTGAAGTCTGTGTAGACCTGAAGGACTCATCTGGAGTTGATGTGGATGCTGATATTTTTGATGAACTCCTGAGGTCTGCTACAGTGTCTTTCAAAGTACTCACTGAGCACTTTGGTAAGACATGAAATCATTAAAACTATGACAAGTGTTCCTTCTAAAAAATCTAAATCAAAAGTTCATTTTAAGTTGTTTACTAATGAAGCTTTTAAATTTTATACAGCAGCCCCTGTTGATGGGAGTGAGGTAATCAACACTTCCTTCTGTTCTGAAAATGGGTCAGTTGAATCTTCAAGCTCAGCAAGCTCATCTTCTATAGTGATTACAGAGTACACCAAAGCACAGAGAGGACGACTGGTTGAAGGACCACCTGACAGTGAGATGGCAAAAGATGTTAGTTATGTCAAGGTTGGAAATAGATTGTTGATCCATTTTTAAAATTCATAGCAGGATGACATGAGAAATCTGTTGCAAGTTGTCTATGTAGCTCTGCACCAATAACCAGGGGGAGAATGTGTATGAAAAGAATACAACAAGACCAAAAGTCTCTCTGATCCAACAAGAAAGAAACTTGTCAACATTTTAGTGATAGATATGATTGAAAGTCATGGGTATGTACTGTAACCAGTAAGCCTCAGCTCCCTGTATGGGGGGCAGAATTTAACATTTATTTTTTTGACTGGTTGTACTGCAATTTGATCTTTGTTACACATACATGTGTAAAATCTGTGGAAATGTCAGAATCATTTGAAAAATGTATTTATTAACATAATGATTATTCAAATAGTTTGTAAATGCTAAGAGAGTTATCACATAGTGGAAAAAATAAGCTAAATTATGCCCCCAAAACTAGGGTAAGGGGCTTAAGAGGTTTTAAGTTTACTTATTAAATACATGAACTATATTATTTCTACTCATAATCCTTTGCTTAGTTTGTGTGAGTTTGTTTAACCACTGTGTGAATTGGCATTATTTTTATTTAATTATTTTTAGGAGAGTCCCTCCTGTCAATGTTCGCATTACCTATGCTCTGGGAATTGTCACCCTCTCCCCCAGTTTAAAAGATAATGGCTCACCAACTAGTTATGTGAGTATTAATTTACACGAACCCTGAATGTTCTCATAATATTAGGATATTTTTTTAAATTATTATTTTTTTATTTATGACAATGTTGATTAACCGTTGCTGCCCTATTGTAATTGTCCTTTTGATTAATAGACAGTTTGTCTTGTCTGTTCTGTGATAGGAACATTACTATGATCCTCACAGTGGACAGGGCTACCTGGCCTATCGATTGAAAACCGTTCAGCGTAACACTGCAAGTGACTTCAAGAGGAGCTCCAAGTATGCTTATCAAGGCAGCCCGAAAACACTGAGGGAGACCTTAACATCTGAACAGCTGTTTGGTGATGGATGCAAAGAAGCAACGTCCATAATGAAGCAATCGTCTGACCAGGAAGTTGTTAAGGAGAAAATGAAGGCAACATTTAAGCATAGACAGAATATGCTACTGTCACAGAACAGACAAGACAAACTGTCTATTAATCAAAAGGACAATTACAATAGGGCAGCAACGGTTAATCAACATTGTCATAAATAAAAAAATAATAATTTAAAAAAATATCCTAATATTATGAGAACATTCAGGGTTCGTGTAAATTAATACTCACATAACTAGTCGGTGAGCCATTGGTGAGCCTCAGGGGATTCTGTCCAGAGAGCGAGACCAAGACCAAACACGGAGACGGATGTAAAGGTAAGTGAGTTTATTTATAGGGTGAAAACTATATACAGTGGGCGGTATCCGGGGAGTCTGCAAGAGAAGGAGAGCTAGGTGAGTCTCGGGTACGAGTCTAGATCCAGACGGTGGCAAGAAGGTGGTAATAATGTCTCTTTGTTTGCTTACAGATCCAGGAGGTGAATGCAGCGCCGAAGAGAGGAGGAGCGGTTCCAGGAGTCCCAGAAGTTCCAGAAGTGACGAGCCAGTTCCAGTAAGGTAAGTATCAGAAGGGTGTCAGGTAAGTGGTCCTTAGTATCCGTAGTCGTGGCGTGGCA
>NC_051449.1:27109576-27111242 GCF_001649575.2 Kryptolebias marmoratus
CATATGATGAATGGAACCTCGCTCCCCTCCAGCCAATGTCTCCATTCTTCCAGTGCTAGTTTTATGGCCAATAACTCTATTACCGACGTCGTAGTTACTTTCGGCCGATGTTAGACGCCGAGAGAAATACGCACATGGATGGACTCTATTGTCTTCTGTAGACCTTTGTGACAGGACAGCCCCTACCCCTGTATCTGATGCGTCGACCTCTATGATAAATTGTAGCTTTGGATCAGGGTGGCGAAGTATTGGAGCCGAAACAAAACGGGCCTTTAATTCGCTGAATGCAGATTGCGCTTCAGGTGACCAGATAAAGGACTGTTTGGTGGACGTGAGTTGTGTGAGAGGGGTTGCAATCTTACTCCTTTATGAATCTGCGGTAGAAATTGGCGAAACCTAGGAATCTCTGGAGTTGACGACGATCGGTGGGAGTGGGCCAGTCTGCGACAGCTCGGGTCTTCTCAGGGTCTGTCTGATAGAAACCCTGTCCAAAAATAAAACCCAGAAAGTTGGCGGTGGTTACACTGAACTCACATTTTTCTGCTTTGACAAACAGTTGGTTTTCTAGAAGGCGTTGCAAGACTGCTTTTACATGGTTCTGATGCTGTGCTGGATCCTGTGAAAAAATGAGGATATCATCAAGGTAAACGAAAACTAAAATGTTAAGAAAATCTCTCAAAATGTCATTAATTAATGACTGAAATACTGCAGGGGCGTTGGTGAGTCCAAATGGCATGACTAGGTATTCGAAGTGGCCGAGAGGGGTTTTGAAGGCTGTCTTCCACTCGTCCCCCTCCCGTATTCTTACCAAATGGTAAGCGTTCCGAAGATCCAGTTTGGTGAATATGGTAGCCGAATGAAGTTGTTGATGGACCGAATCGATTAAGGGGAGAGGGTATTTGTTTTTGACAGTGATATGGTTTAATCCTCGATAATCGATGCAAGGGCGGAGGCTTTTATCTTTCTTCTGGATGAAGAAAAATCCTGCTCCCAAAGGTGACTTGGATGGACGGATGATGCCGGAAGTCGGGGAGTCCACAATGTAGGCCTTCATTGCCTCTCTTTCAGGTCCTGAAAGGTTAAACAGCTTGCTGGATAGTAATGTCTCCCCTGGAATGAGTTCTATGGCGCAGTCGTAAGGTCGATGTGGTGGCAAGGATAATGCCCTAGATTTACTGAATATGGGAGCAAGATGGTGATACTCCACCGGTATTTTAGTTCAATCTACAGCTTGTTCTGGTTCAGCCCTGACATTGGATGACAGCAACGCAGAGTGTAGACAGTTTTGCAGACAGAAGGGACTCCATGACTCGATCCTCCTTTCTGTCCAGTTAATCACTGGGTTGTGGGTTTGTAGCCAAGGAAACCCTAAGATCATCTGAGTATTAGGTGCAGAAAAAACTAGGAACTCACTCTCCTCTCTGTGATTTCCTGACACCAGAAACTGTAGTTTATCTACCTTGTGTGTGATTCTAGTGATAACCTGACCGGAAATGTCCATAACGGGAAGAGGAGGAGATAATGGGGTAAGTTTTAACTGTAGCTTCTCAACTAGGTTCCTAGAGATCAGACTCTGTTCTGCACCTGAATCGATTAATGCGTGGACTGGGATCTTTATTTGATGGTTTAGGAGAGTAGAGTGAACAAACAAGCGTGATCCGAGAGG
>NC_051449.1:27112385-27119146 GCF_001649575.2 Kryptolebias marmoratus
CTCAGGGGATTCTGTCCAGAGAGCGAGACCAAGACCAAACACGGAGACGGATGTAAAGGTAAGTGAGTTTATTTACAGGGTGAAAACTATATACAGTGGGCGGTATCCGGGGAGTCTGCAAGAGAAGGAGAGCTAGGTGAGTCTCGGTTACGAGTCTAGATCCAGACGGTGGCAAGAAGGTGGTAATAATGTCTCTTTGTTTGCTTATAGATCCAGGAGGTAAATGCAGTGCCGAAGAGAGGAGGAGCGGTTCCAGGAGTCCCAGAAGTTCCAGAAGTGATGAGCCAGTTCCAGTAAGGTAAGTATCAGAAGGGTGTCAGGTAAGTGGTCCTTAGTATCCGTAGTCGTGGCGTGGCAAAAACCTAGGATGTAGGTAAAAACAGAGAACGTAGTTAACACTAGGAGCAAGAGTTCAGGTTAGACGCTGAGGCGGAGAATCTAACCCACTAGGTTCGATGCTCCAGCGAAGGTGTGATCACAGCCTGCTGCTTAAATCCTGGATGGTCTCGTCAGTGGTATGAGGAACACCTGTGGACAATGATTAGTGGCGCCACCCAGAAGGTGGAGCCAAAACCCAGATTCTCACAGCTACATGATCTGGACCAGTCATCACTCATTTTGGATTGCTTCCCGAGATTCTTGGATACAACAGGCTTGGTAAGAAATTTAGATTTGATTAACTGATTATGATTTGTTGAATTGGATTTTGATGGGATTTTCTTTTTGCCTGTGCTAGATTGAGCAGGACTTCATCATGGTCTTTGGAGAAGAAATCTCAGGGAAGTTCCTTGCAAGATGGCCAACATTCTACAAAGAGAGGGTCATCACTGTCAGCAAAAGACTTCGACAGCATGCTCATCTGGATGACCTTCTGTCCGCTCAGGAAGAATCAAGTGATTATGGTAGGTATTAATAGACACTGAAAAAAGTATAACACTGACTCAACTTAAAAAAAAAAGAAAGTAATCTGTCACACCTAATATTTTAGCATTGACCAAATGTAAATAAATTATTTGGTGTAACCTGTAAATTAACATTTGGTCAACGCTAAAATATTAGGTGTGACAGATTACTTCATTTTTTTTTTTGGGTCAGTGTTATACTATTTTCAATGGTATGTTCAACAGTCTTCTCTTCATATGCATTTCCATGCTGTGATTCTAATGATGGTGTGTTATGATTTCATTAGAATGGGATAGTGACTTGGCAGCCCTTCTCCTGCTGGTTCATCTCTTGCCTCCAACCCCGAAGGGGAAGAAACAGGGAAAAAATTGTGCACCTGAGGCTGCTGAACGTGTAATCAAGTTCATGAAGGTATGTTTTTGACATGAATTACTTTGCTTCACTTGCAGTAACTCAGTCTGTTTTCAAAAACTAAATGCATATGGTTAAATCATTATGTTTGCTGTTATTTGATGTATTATCAATTTGATTATTTTTTGGGGGGGTCAGGATTAATTTGATGATAAAATACAACAAAATCCGTAATGGGAAAATGGTGGCAGCACGCAGAATTGGATGAGACCAATATAACTGACCTTTTCACTTAAGCCCACAACAAATTCTTACATCCCTTTGTGAATTACAAAGGGGATGTAAGTCACATCCCTTTTTGGCAAGCTTCCTTGCCAAAGTTGGATCTGCACAGCCCTTCCTCCTCTGCGTTGGAGAAAAGAAGAGCAATATACAGAAGTTCTACATCATCCTGGATCAGAAGCCCATTCCCTGTGTGGCTCAGACTGCAGTGGCTGTTTAAGGTGCACTTTATGTTTGCTGTCCTATGATGCAACCGTCCTCAACTTCTACACATTCATTCAAACATCGGTTTATTGACAAGGCAGGACTTGACAGGATTCAGACTCGCAACACAACAACGAAGTTTTAAGGATTTTATTGTGGACTGGATAGGAGCGGGACCAGAGACTCTGAACAGTACACTCACGTGACCGTCGTGGATTGGGACCAGAACACGTAAGTCCTCCTTAGCTTGGTTGCTAGTTGCAGACAGGCTTGTCTGAAAGGGACTGAGGCAAGAGGGAAAGTCCAAGTACAGGCGTGGGGTCGTTACCAGAGAGTCAGAAGTCCGAAGCCAAAACCAGAGAGGGAAAATCCAAAGGGCGAGGTCCCGTAGCGAGGTCGGTAACGAGAGGTCAGAGTCCAAAGCAGTATCAGGCAAGGAGCAGGCAAGAGGCGATGGTCATGGAACAGGCTAGGGTCGAGATCAGGCATGAACGAGACGTGAACGCTGGACATTTACTTGCTGTGAGGCTTTCAATAATCTGGCAGAGAAGGACTGGAAGCTGTGAGTATTTATGCATGGCAGAACAGGTGAAGCAGATGACTGTGATTGTGAGGGCATGGTAACATGGGCGTGGCTTGGGACTGGGATGAGTGGAAAGTTACTTGGCTGTGGCATGACTAGAGGCAAGAGGCGTGGCAGGAACAGATGGAGCTGTGACATTCATGGCATTGATGTGGCCACAGCAAAGGACAGCCCCAGAGTCAAGGAAATCAGAGTGAGAATTAACAAAACCTGAATTTGCTAACATGTTACATTTGTAAGGTTCAGCACAGAAATTGTTCAAATTTTTTTCAGCATTTGAAATTTAGTCATGCTTTGTATCCAGGGCACAAACTGCATTTGAAATGTGGGGAACGTGGCTGTTCATCTGTTTTTTACACGTATTATGGGTTCAAGAAGCACTTGCTGAAAGCACATGGAGACACTTTTGCCACATTCTGTTTATATGGACAATGTTGATACAGATAGTTATGAGACAGATGATGTTTGTGCTGAAGGCCCATCGAGTAAAATTTTTGTTGGTCAACAAAGTCTTTGTTGGGATCTGGGGGTCCTCAATGTTTTTCCAGAGGGCGCCTGAGGCGGTTCCTCCGGAGGGCGTGTATCAGGACCTGTAGTTCTGCACACCTAAGATCCATGTTGTCATCAGGAGGGCTATAATTGGAGGAGGCAGCTGACACATCACTGCCAGAGTGTTAGCCAGTAATGGTACAGGTCTACCTGAGATCACTCTAGCCCTGATCTGTTCTTAGAAACCTGATCTTCTCGTTGTCTCTGCTTTTCAGGAGTCTTTGCTTCTGCGATGCCCGACCAGCCCTGTTTTTGGCCAAGAAGCTTGGCTCCATGACCCGCTCCTCGAGACGTTGTTGGTATTTCCTATCCGATGCCCGAGTCCACCAACCCCCCCTGCTGTCAAAAACCTTGCCGGAAACTTCTGTCGGCCGCTAACCCCACAAGGAGGATCACTTCTATCTCCCAGTCCGCCTGCCCGCCCTCCGACGCCGCCTCAGCGCCCAACCCACCATCCCCTCTGACAACCCCGGACCCCACAGAAGCCTCCCTCCTCTCCGACAGGAGGTAAGCAAAACCATCGCAAACTACTAAATCTCGGCCACCGCAAACTCACCATTTCCGTCCTCCCTAGTGGTTCCAGGTTCCCGCCTGGCGCTCCTGGATCCAGCTTCTGCATTAGTTGTGAACGTTGAAAATAAACCATTAACTTTTCCTCTGTTTCAGGAGTTGCTCTGCATGTGGGTTAGAAAGCTCGACCCCATCATGACAGTCTTCCTAAAAAGTGGCAGTTATTGGACACGTGTAGCTCTGTTATTGCCCAAGTCCAAGCAGCTGGAGTTTCTGAAAATATTGTGCATGACAAGGCCGGGCGTGAGTGGAGTCAGAACGAGCAGACAAAGAGGAAGTTTTAATCTTTTATTAGAAAAAACCCGACTACTGGGCACACTAGTTTTGGGAGCGGCTCTCATGTCTGGAATGGAGCCTGGTCTGGAACAGGTAAGCCAGCCCGGGTCTGCGAGGTGGGAGCAGCAGCGGTCGTCTGTAAGGGGATTAGGCAAACGGGTAAGTCTAGTGACCGGCGAGGGATCAGAGCCAGAGAGTCTGAGATCAGCAACCAAATCCAGAAAGGGATAATCCAAAGGGCGATGTCCAGAGAGAGAAAGAGAGGTTCGTTACCAGTGGTCTGAGTCCGTGGAGGTATCTGACAAGGAGTAGGCAGAAGGCAAGGGTCGAGAGACAGGCGGGGGGTCGTGATCAAGGCAGGCATGGATCGTGGATAAGCACTGGACATCTACTGGGTGTTAACCGGTCAATAATCTGGCGAGGAGTGAGTGTGAGCTGTGAACTTATATACTGTCTGTAGCAGGTGAGACTAATGGACATGATTACGTAGGCATGGAAACAGAGGCGTGGCATGAGACTGTGGAGGTAGTGGAAAGTTACTAGGAGCTGTGGTCTGTGAGCAGGAGGCGTGGCAGGAACAGTGAGCTGTGACAGTGCAGTCTTTAACTTGTTCAGTGGAGGAGGTTCTTAATGATGTCCATATTCAAGCACAGGATGCCATTCTTAAATGTCTTTCATCTGAGGGAAATTAAAACATCTTAAACAAAGTCAGAGAATGTTTTGAGAACATAGAAAATCCATTCACACACTTTAACACTGAACAAAAAAGCAAAGGTATGCTGAAAAAAGAATGGCAAATTGTTGAACCAATAGAGCATGTTCTTTGAGTACGTTATGATACATATTTGGATAAAACCACAGGTGTATGCAGTCAAATTCCTGTTAATGACAAATTTATGTATGTACCTATTTTAGGAACTCTTGAGTCATTGTTTACCAATGAAGAACTCAGTAACTGCTTTTAACAAGTAAAGTGTCACGAAGATGAGATATACAGAGACATCAGTAATGGTTCCTATCTCAGAAATCGCTCATTTTCATAGCAAGAACATGCACTCCAAACACAGCTGTATTATGATGATTTTTAAACGGCAAATCCACCAGGACCAAAAAGGGGTTCACATAAACCTGGCTGTATTTATTTTATTTTAAGAAATTTGCCAGCTTAACTTAATTCAGTTTTGATGAACATTCATCTAGTTGCTCTTTTCCATCCCGAGGACTTAAAGAAGTACGGTTTTGGTTCAGTCTTGCAACCTCTTGTTAATTACTTTAAATGTCTCGAGACAGAAGCTATTAAGGTGCCATTTTCTGACATACCATTAAGGGGTTCAATTTTTCAGGTTACTGGTGATAAATTGCCATTACATAGCCTTTTTGGCTAGGTTGAATCATTCAGTGCAACATACTGTTATCGATTTTGTTTAACTGATAAAACAAAGTTTCAGTCAGTATTCAGTGAGGATGACCGAGACCTAATTTTTCGCACAAAAGAGCTCTATTCAGAACATTGCAATGCCATGGCACAAAATCCCACTCTTGTCCATTGTTTTGGTGTAAAAAGAGAGTGTCCTCTTAATGCACTACAGTATTTTCATTGTTCAAATAACTCACAGTTGATATTATGCATGACCTGTTAGGTGTTGTGCAGTATGAACTTCAGCTTCTTTTTCAGTACATGGTTAGAACTTCCATAGATTTAAACACCCTGTCAGAAAGGATACAGCGCTTTAACTATGGATACCTTGAGAGACACAACAGACCTATTGCGATCAAAATTGATGGCCTCAATGCTATTCAGTCATGGTGCCTCTTACACAATACACCCTTGATTTTTGGAGCTCTAATTGACAGGAACAACAGTTACTGGAGAGTAATTCTTCTTTTGATTCAAATAGCCAATATTGTGTTTTCACCAAAAATCACTGACTGATTTCTTAAAGCATTTGATTTCTGACCATAAAAAAATCTTTAAGTCTATATTAACAGATAAGAAGCTGATTCCAAAACATCATTTGATGATTCATTATCCCAGATGCATCAGAAAAAAAGGACAATTCATCCATGTGTGGTGTATGACATTTGAAGGTAAACACAATTTCTTCAAAGAAAATCTGTAAAGAACTTTAAGAACATAACCAAAACACTGGTAAAGAAGCACCAGAGGCAGCTGGCTTTTCACTGGGAGAATTTTTACTTTCAGAGGTTTCAGAAAACAGAGATGAGGAAGTGATGGGCAAGTTTGGTGCCAAGTAAAGGAACCAGGAAGGACAGATAGTGAATCATTTCCAAGAAGATGGAAATGGCTTTAGTCAACACCTATTTCCAAAGTAGGGAGGAGCACAGGGTGACCTATAAGAGTGGAGGCAGGAGTATGCAGGTAGACTACATTCTGTGTAGAAGAGGTAACCTGAGCGAGATTGTGGACTGTAAGGTTGTGGAAGGGGACAGTGTGACCAGACAGCATCAGATGGTGGTGTGTAGGACGTCTGTTGTGGTGCAGAAGAGGAAAAGAGTAAAGGCAGAGAAGATGGCTAAATGGTGGAAATTGAGGACGGAAGATTGTTGTGAGGAGTTCATAAACGAGCTGTTAAAGGCTTTAGGTGCTAAGAAAGACCTTCCAGATGACTGGGCTACTACAGCAACAGTGATTAGAGAGACAGGTAGGAAGGTACTTGGTGTGTCATCTGGACAGAGAAAAGATGATAAGGAGTCCTGGTGGTGGAATAGTAAAGTGCAGGAAGTTATCCAGAGAAAGAGGTTTGCCAGGAAGAAATGGGACAGCAAGATGACTGAAGAGAGTAGACAGGAATATAGGGAGATGCAACATAGGCAGGGGTGGAAATTAGCACCTGCCACCGGCCAAATGCGGGTAAATATTTGAAGTGGTGGGTGAATTTGATCAACACACACGCCACTGTGGCGGGTTGGCAATTTGAACAGAAAAGGTGTTATTTGCCCGCTTGACATATAGGGGGCAGCAATGTGCTCGAGTTGCTGCTGTTACGTTGAGCCCCATTCCCCCATCAGATACGGTTCCCCC
>NC_051449.1:27119800-27130536 GCF_001649575.2 Kryptolebias marmoratus
GTGCTACCCGTCCAAAACTGCTACCGTCATGTTTACAAACCGAAAACTACAGCGGTTCGTGTTAATGTTAAATATCATCGGATACTGAAGTGGAAGCTTAGGAGTTATGCTTAGCATAGCATTGGAACAATTTATATCACCGACAAAAACCTTTCTAAAACCAAATATAAGCAGGTAGCACAAATAGATCTATGCATTAAAAGCAGCAAGTGTTTGAAAAACATTACAACTTACATACAAAAACTCACAAAAGCACAAAAAAACTTCAAAAACACTCCACAGAAATAAATTTTACTTGTCTGAATTTTGTATGTACAGATATGCATCTTTTAATGGTTTAAAAAAAAAAAAAATTAAAGTCTAGTTATTTCCATGCAGTGTCCAGAAAGAGGAGTTGTTCAGCTTGTAGGGCACCACAACTGCTTCCACCCACCTCCATCATCATCATCATATGAAATTACTTTTTGTCACAACAAAAAATAGTGGCTGGTAAAATATTTGAGTGGCTGGTAAAAAAATTTGTCCACCAGCCACTGAACATAGGACAAAGTGGGAGGTAGCAAAGTCAAAACAGAAGGCGTATGATGAGTTGTACAAGAGACTGGACACTAAGGAGGGAGAGAAGGACTTGTATCGACTGGCAAGACAGAGGGACCAGGCTGGAAAGGATTTGCAGCAGGTTAGGTTTGTTAAAGATAGAATTGATAATGTTCTAACAAGTAAGGAGAGTGTGATGGGAAGATGGAAGGAGTACTTTGAGGAGCTGATTAATAAAGAGAATGAAAGGAAAAGAAGAGTAGAGGTCATAGAAACTATAGACCAGAAAGTTGAAAAAAGTCTGGTGCCAATTTTTAAGAACAAGGGTGATGTACATAGTTGTAGCAACTACAGGGGAATTAAGTTGATGAGCCACACAACAAAGAGAAGTACAGAGAGTGTCAGAAAGAGCTTCACTGTGTTTTTGTGGATTTAAAAAGAAGCATATGACTGGGTGCTGAGAGAGGAGCTTTGGTGTTGTATGAGGAAATACGGAGTGGCAGAGAAGTATGTTAGACTGGTACAGGACATGTATGAGGACAGCAGGACAGTGGTGAGGACAGCAGGACATGTATGAGGACAGCAGGACAGTGGTGAGGTGTGCTGTAGAAGTGACAGATAGCTTCAGTGTGGAGGTGGCACTGCATCAAGGATTGACTCTGAGCCCCTTCTTGTGTGCTCTGGTGATGGACAGACTAACAGATGAGGTCAGACAAGAATCCCCGTGGACTATGATGTTTGCAGATGACATTGTGATTTGTGGTAAGAATATGGAACATGTCGAAGATAACCTGGAGAGGTGGAATTATGCACTGGTAAGGTCAGGAATAAAAGTCAGTCATAGCAAAACAGAGTACATATGTGAATGAGAGTGAGGCAGGTTGAACAGTGAGGCTACAAGGAACAGAGGTCACAAAGGTGCAGGACTTCAAGTACTTAGGGTCAACTGTCCAGAAAAATCGTGAGTGTGGTAAAGACGTGAAAAAGAGAGACCAGGCAGCCTAAGTGAATGGAAAAAAGTTTCAGGAGTGATTTGTGACAAAGGGGTGCCAGCAAAGGTCAAAGGAAAGGTGTAAAAGACAGTGATGAGACCTGATATGTTGTATGCTTTGGAGACAGTAGGACTGACAAGAAGACAGGAGACACAACTGGAAGTGGCAGAGCTGAAGATGTTGAGGTTCTCCTTGGGAGTGGCAAGGATGGATAGGATTAGGAATGAGGTCATCAGAGGTGCAGCACAGGTTGAACGACTGAGATACTGTAAAGTTAGAGGGGCCAGACTGAAATAGTTTGGAAATGTGCAGAGGAGGAACAGTGGGTATATTGGTAGAAGGATGTTAGAGATGCAGCTGCCAGGAAAAAGACAAAGAGGAAGGCCAAAGAGGAGATATACACATGCAGTTAGAGAGGACATGGAGGTAGTTGGAGTGAAGACAGAGGATGCAGAAGACAGAGTTAGATGTAGGAGGATGACTCACTGTGGCAATCCCTAAAATGGAAAAGCCAAAAGAAGAAGAAGAATGCCATTTAATTCACACCTTTTAAAAGTTGTAATGCCATTGATAGTAAATGCACTATTATACATTTGTTTTTTGTTTTTCTTTTTTTTCAGCAGAAGATGATTAATTCATGTGCTTCAGTTTGCAAGTTATTCTATCCAATTCTAACTCAACATTCTCTGTCCCTGTATCATTTGTGCCCCTCACCTATACAGTATACAGTGTAAGTGAAGTGAAATTAATTTATATAGCATTTTTCCTCAACAAGGCGATTCAAAGTGCTTTACAACACAGAAACAACAATCAGGTACATAATAAAATACAGATAAAACATCATATCAAACATCATAAAAACAAACAAATATAGAGACACAGAAGTAAAAACATCAATCATGTATAATCTTGTGAGGATCTGGAGTTAGCTCCGCCTATGGGCGACACTACTAACCCTTCCTTCCTCAGCTGTTCCTGATTCCCTTGATGAGCTGATCCAGCTTTTAAGCCTCCGGCTGGTTCCAGACCAACGCTGGAGCATCAAACCTCACTGGTTAGAGTCTCAGCCACAGGTTCTAACCTCAAGTTAGTGACTTTGATAATTTGTTGTATTTGCTCTTCGAAAAAGGTTGCTGCCTCGCCTAGAGGGTCATTACCCGACGGGAACTTACCTGGATTACGTTTGGATTACTTACCTTGCCGGACCGCTGGACCTCTTACCTTCAGGATCATCTTGGAAACCTTCGTCACCTCCTCGACGCCACAAACACCTTCTACACCTGTAAGAAAGAAAGAGACATTATTCACAAACTCATCTGTTCTCAACACTAAAACCAAGACTTGTACCCGAGACTCACCTTGCTCCTTCTTGCCTTCCAGACCGCTCCTGACCACCACCACTGTAGATACCTGCACCCTATAAATAAAACCACTTACTTGATTTCCTGTCTTCTTGTCTGGTTTCGGCTTCGCTCTATGGACAAAACACCTGGTTTATGATAAATCTAAATGAAATATAAGATAATCTAAATGAAATCATGATAAAGTTAATGTCGTGGCCTTCTAGTTTCCAAACAAAACTTTCCAAGCAAGGCCGTGGGTGGCAACAGGAGGTTTGAGTTTTGCACACACTTCCGACTTGATTGTATAAAAAATGTTTTTTTCCAGCAATATATATATATATATATATATATATATATATATATATATATATATATATATATATATATATATATATGGCTAAAACAATAACTAAAAGTCTCTTATAATTTAGATGAAAACGAAAGTTAACTTAGGCTGATTCTACTAGCTCAAAAAGTGGTCAAAAAAATAATTTCACAAAACGTCCCATCTTCACACATTTGTCAAACAAAAAGCCTCCCCCACCACGCCCACCAGTGTGTTCTTAATCACCCATTAATGGGAGGGTCCAAAATTTACAAAAATAATCTAAACAATTCCAAATATAAAAATTAATTACAGATTGTTATTCCAAAACTAACTGAAGTATATTCTAACTGCCCAAATTAAGACTAAATTGATAGAACTTGTGATTTACAAAAGATTAAACATAAATGGCCACAACAGTTAAAGCTGAACTAGACAACAATTAGGAATCTAACAACCTAACAATATCTAAAATATGAGCTAAGATAAACTAAACTAAACTAAATGTACAGGAAGGCTAAATAAGCTACTATAAACTGAAACATGATAATGCTAAACTAAAGGTACAACATGACTAACTAATAGTACCAAAGACCCACTAAACAGCCAACATAAAAAAATGCTAGGATAAACATGATAATACTAAACTAAAAGGTACAACAGACTATCTAATAGTACCAAAAAAGGCCCACTAACAGCCACCATGAAAAATGTTAAGATAACTAAACTAAAACATGATAATGCTAAGCTAAAGGTACCAAGAGACTAACTAACTAACAGTACTAAGGCCCACTAAACAGCCAACATAAGAGTTACTAAGATAATTAATCTAAGGTAGTGAAGGAGGGGAGGGAGGGAGTGCGATTGACAGGGACGAGGCAGAGACAGCAGAAAGTGTGTGTGTTTGTAGAGAAGTCCATGAATCACGTCACAGAGGCCATTCTCTTTGATAATATGATGGAATGTTTATCAGCTAGCCCAGAGCATATCCACAGATGTCCTTAGGTAGACGGGCAGAGCATCTTGTTTACATAAAATCTGGGGAGAAATTGAAGATAGCTGGCCGGCAAAGGGAGCCAGATTCACATAACAATAATTGTTTTGGGTCAGGCCGACATTATGTTTTTCATCTGCCTTGAAAGTCTTGCTGATACTTATCAATGGCAAATCCAAACAGCCAAATTCCAGGTCCATTCCGACTGATTTGAGCGAGCAACTTTCTCCAAGATGTAACCAATTTCATTCCTGAGTCCCGGAACCGCAATTTAATCTGCGGTCCTGTAAAAGGATTACATCCAACTTGCGATTCAGCTCCCGTAACAACACAGTTTGAGTGTTGACTGCTGAACCCATCAAACGAATTTGACGATATGTCAGGTAACTGTCTAATCCAAACAGCAGAAATCCTGTTATTAAAAACCCAAATATGTAAAAATCTTCCACGTCTTCCACTGACAAAATCAATAGATAAACAATATTCCATTTCCTCCAGGAATCAATTGTGTATTCGGCGAATGATATCCCATCTGGGCAGGCGGGCCGTCCCTTGCCCAGTCTTCCCATCGAGAAAATTTGATCAATTGCATTGAGAGACCAGTTGACTAGATCCATAGTTTATAAATTTTGGAGAATATGCAAAAGAGAGGCTCAGAAAAGAGAGCAGGGCAGAGAGGCAGAGAGAGAGGGGGATTCAGGAGACAGAGAAAGAGACAGAGTGAAAAGAAACACATGCCTTCCACCAGGAGCAGAGAGAAAAATAAGTATACAGTATATATATGTGTGTGTGTGTGCGGGTGGGGGTGGTGGGGGTCGCTAGTGTGTGTGTAGACTAATATATGTTAGTCAAGAGTATTTACATACTCACCCAACCAAATCATTGAATTCATGTGTTTCCAATCACTTTTATGGCCCCAATTTGGAGGTACAGCCCATGGGCATGCAGATTACTTCTACTAACATTTGTGAAAAATTGAGTCACTCTCAGAAGCTCAGAGAATTCCAGTGTGGAACCATGACAGGATACCACCTGTGGAAGAAGTCCAGTAATTAAATTTCCTCTTTACTAATTATTCCACAGTCAACTGTCAGTGGTGTTATAACAAACTGGAAGCGATTGGGAATGACAGCAACTCGGCCATGAAGTGGTGGATCATGTGAAATCACTGAGTGGGCTCAGTGGATGCTAGGGTGAATTGTGTACAGGTTACCAACGTTCTGCAGAGTCAAGAGCTCCAGACCTCCAAATTCATGTGGTATTCAGAATACCTCAAAAACAGTGCATAGAAAGCTTCATGGAATGGGTTTCCATGACCGAGCAGGTACTTCCAAGACTGCTGGAGATAGGCACCAGCTCCACATGACCAGGAATGAAGAAGCGGGTAAAGAAAATGGATGGATGGAGGATTTGACATAAAAAAACAAAACTTGAAAGATGTCCCTACCTTTTTTAATTGCAAATTTGGTCATAATTTTCAAAAATACTTTTTTGTAGCATCATCTAAAACCAAGATTTACTGAGGAGTGATAAACCCAGCTCATAACTTCATCCATCCATCCATTTTCTTCCGCTTATCCGGGGTCGGGTCGCAGGGGCAGCAGCCTAAGCAGTGAGGCCCGGACTTCCATCTCCCCAGTCACTTGGGCCAGCTCCTCCGGGGAATCCCAAGGTGTTCCCAGGCCAACCGAGAAACATAGTCACTGTATCGTGTCTTGGACCTCCTCCCAGTGGGACATGCCCAGAACACCTCACCAGGGAGGCGTCCAGGGGGCATCCTCACCAGATGCCCAAGCCACCTCAACTGGCCCCACTCGATGTGGAGAAGCAGTGGCTCTACTCTGAGCCTGAATGACCGAACTTCTCACCCTATCTCTAAGGGAGAGCCCAAACACCCTGCGGAGAAAAGTCATTTCAGCCGCTTGTATTCGCGATCTCGTTCTTTCGGTCACTACCCAAAGCTCGTGACCATAGATGAGGGTAGGAACAGAGATCAATAAAAATTATGAACAGAATCGGTGACAAATTGCAGCCTTGGCGGAGTCCAACTCTCACTGGAAACAAGTCTGACTTAATGCCTGCAATGCTGACCAAGCTCTGGCAGCGGTCGTACAGGGGCCTAACAGCCCGTATCAAAGGGCCTGGTACTCCATATTCCCAGAGTACCCCACACAGAACTCCACGAGGGGCACGGTCGATCGCCTTCTCCAAGTCCTCAAAACACATGTAGACTGGTTGGGCAAACTCCCATGCACCCTCCAATACCCTGCTGAGGGTGTAGAGCTGGTCCAGTGTTCCATGACCAGAACGAAAACCACACTGCTCTTACTGAATCCAAGATTTGACTATCTGATGGACCCTCCTCTCAAGAACCCCTGAGTAGACCTTACCAGGGAGGCTTAGGAGTGTGATCCCTCTGTAGTTGAAACACACTCTGCAGTCCCCGTTTTTAAATAGGGGGACCACCACCCCAGTCTGTCAATCCAGAGGGACTGCGCCTGATGTCCACGCGATATTGCAGAGTTGTGTCTATCACAGCTTTTAGCTGCTTTTTGCCTTATTTTTTTAGGTTAACTTTCCCGTCACACAATCACAATGAAGTGTGGCAACCCCAACTTGTTTAAAAAGTTTAATTGTCATTTATTTGTTGACAATACTAAAAAATATCCTAAAATAAAAAAAGATAAAAAAAAAGGCCTGTGAATTAAAATCTAAAGTTAAAACAAGTTACCAAAAACATCAAACAGTCCAAGCTTCCAATCCCCACAGCTCAGTTCAGTCCATCACATATTTATCATTAAAAGTCTGTCACCACACCAGCAGGGGGAGATCATCACAAGATCCTGTCAGGGAGCAGTCCCATCCACCTGTACAGAGATCAATTACTAGATCTCCACTCCGATGAACCCGGAAGTGAAGCCCTCTACGTCTACTTGATTGGTCCTTTCAAAGCCTGCTTGTCCCAGCTGCACATCCACGTCCTGCGTTCGCTCATGTGCTCTGGAACACAATAATGGGGACTAAGGAGCCACCCAAGTGTCCGCAAAAATGGGCTAATATGCCCAAGAAGATAATGGTTACTTTCTTTTAGTTGAACGATTGTGAGCGTTGATTAGAAAACCAAGCCACCTCACCGCAGGGTTGATAGATCGACCTGGTTTGGCTGAGCCGAGCCGTGGGATGAATCCTCTCACTTTCTCCAGCCCACCTAGTCTTGATTGTCCAGCTTAAGTAGGCATGGAATGCAAACTCCCAGTCAACTGGAGTCTGACAGTTTAGTTCAGGGAGAAGGGGCAGTTAACAGCAGGTGCTAATGGTGAGTTAAGTGAAACAAAACATGCTCAAGCCAAAACAACAAATGTGAAAAACACCCAAAATACAAATACAAATTATACATGCCAAACACCACACACTAAAAAGCAAATCCAAACAAAATCATTGAAAACACTGCAATGTCTGTGACTTGTCAACCAAGACAGCCCCACAACATCCAGAGCCTTAAGGAACTCCGGGCGTATCTCATCCACCCCCGGGGCCTTGCCACCGAGGAGCTTTTTAACCACCTTGGTGACCTCAGCACCAAAGATTGGAGAGCTTAACCCAAAATCCCCAGGCTCTGCTTCTACACTGGAAGACATGCTGGTGGGATTGAGGAGGTCTTCGAAGTATTCTCCCCATTGATCCACAACGTCCTGAGTTGAAGTGAGCAGCACACCATCCCCACCCTAAACAGTGTTGCAACTTATAACTTTAATTCATTCAAATAACATACAATACTCTTGCTTCCAGTAGGCAAAGTTGTTAGACAGTATGGGATAAATTTCCATTATTATGCTGATGATGGTTATGTTTATCTATGAAACCGGATGAATCCAATCAATGTGTGTATTTATATTACACACATATCTTAAAGCCATTCTGTGTTTGTCTGTCTCTTTCTTGTCCTCTCAAATTCAGTGAATGGCTATTTATAATGTACAGTTCCCTGAGACGACTTTTGTTGTGACTTGCTATATAAATAAACTTAATTAAATTGAATTGAACATTCTATTAACAAAACGTATAACTATACTTATTTTAAAATGATGCACCAGGTCTTTCATCTTTTACTGTCTTATGCATTGAGATTAAAGAATTTTGGGAAAATCAATTTAATAACTTCTATCAAATCAAATATACCACATTTAAAAACAACCATAGTTGGGCAAAGTGCTGCACACAAAAAAGAAAGAAAGAAAAAATTCTCCTGGGAAATGCTGTTTAAGATGAATATTTCTTCTGAACTTTTTTTGTACTTCTTTTCTTGTTCCAGGTTGGAGGAGAGATCTGCGTTCCAGGATTTGAGGAAAAGAAATGAGCACAGTGGGAATCACACATTTCCACATGTGGAAATGTGGGAATCACATGTGATTCCCATGTGTATCACATGTGATTCAAATGTGTATCACATGTGATTCCCATGTGTATCACATGTGGAAATGTGGGTATCACATGTGGAAATGTGGGTATCACGTGTTTCCTATGTGTATCACATGTGGAAATGCTTCACATGTGATACACATGGGTTTTTACCATGAAATGTTTCAAAATAATCATACCTGTTTATACATGTGATTTACATCATTTCAATGCATGTTTCACATGACATCTTATTTAATTTTGTAGGACATGGTTACAAAAAACTTTCTATGGATAAAGACATGCGAGACAGAAATATTTGACAAAAAAATTATCAATTTATTTATTCCTCTTTAAAGCTAGAATTCTGTGGAAGATCAAAGAATAAAGAAAAACAAACAATTTCAACACACAAATTGCAGCATTGGGACCAGTCAGCCATAGGACGACTTGACTACTGGTTTACATCTTTGTCCCCTGCCTGCCTGCATACAGACAAATTCAAAAAATTACTTGAGCAGAACGTATGAAATAATCTAATTAGTTCACATTTAACTTAATGTAGTGTCACCTCTCCGCCCGTCTCCTGGTGTCCTTCAATTTTTGTGCCATGCAAACTTTAATGTCGGTGACATCAACATCCTTGTACATTTTCTTGATTTGGTCTGTATAAAACAATGCAAAAAAGTATTTATCAGCTGATCAATATCATCTATTTGTGGATTTCACATGAATTCACTTGTTAAAGCCATGACCACAAAAAAACTGCACATGCGGTTCACACAAATTTTCCACATATGAATGATTTTTGAAAAAGCATACAAAATATGCGTGATTTTAGAATGTTGTGTGTTGAAGACCTATGTGATTTCCTTGTGTTGACATGTAAATTACATGTAATACACATCTTTTCTACATGTAATACACAAGTGATTCACAAGGGGTTTTTCTACAAAATCATGCACATGTTTGTGCCTTTACCATGTGATTTACACGAGATTCACATAATTGTGAAATCTTTGTGTTGATATGTGAGGTTTTCTAGAATGGGGGAAGGAGGGCTGTGGTGGTAATGAAGTTACTTTTTATGTATACATACCAATGACAAGGTTCACTTAATCCTGGTCAAGGCTTCTCTTCCTTTCACCAAGAATGCCTTTCTTTCCAGTCACTGAACATGTTGACATTTCTTCAAGAGTGAAGAGGGAGTCCATCAAGTTTCTAGTCATTTTTTGAAACCGCTGTACCGCTGTGTGTAGTCAAGTGCCACAGAGTTTGCTGTATGGTTTTTCAAACACACTCTGCAAAAAGCCAAAAAATAATTTAATATAAATGCCAAAGTATATCATGTCTTTTATCTGAAAATATTCACATGATTTCTAATATCAGGTTATAGGCATACCCGTCCTTCTTCAGATTGTAATTGGTTGGAAGAACCAGATGACTGCTGGACTGCCTGGATTGCTTCCTTGACACCTTTATATATTGTGTCTGAATCACAATATAATAAGTATGTCAGACATAAGAAGTTATTTAGCAACCATTTTGTATGAGATTTGTGAACGTACCGACTTGTAATAGTAAATTTGCCCTCCAAAGTCTCTTTATTTCCTTATCCTTCTTTCCAATTATTTCCTCTAACTTTTTGATGTGATTCTGTCTGTTGTTACCAAAACTAAAATAGTGAGGAAAATATATATATATATATATATATATATATATATATATATATATATACAGTGGCGTCACTAGGCCTGTTTAAAAATTTTTCAAGCCCCCCTAAATAATTTTGGTGTCAAAAATATATATATTTTTTTTTTACAAAACTCCATATAATGTGGCCAGAATATGAGTTTAAATAAATAACCATATATTATTTCATTATTAACTCAAATATATGATCATAAATCTGTCAATTTTCTTTTTCTTTACAGCGTAAGGTAGAGATCCTCTTTGGTGCGTCGTTATCAAATCCATTCCACTTGTTAATATAGAGTACTCCCTCACCACATGAAATCCAGTCCATGTTTTCCCTACAAACTTTGTTATCCGATCCATTCCACTTGTTCATATAACATACTCCCACACTGCATGGATTCCAGTCCACGTTTTCTCTGCAACCGTGATACCAGAGTGCTAGCAAGTTT
>NC_051449.1:27131518-27141013 GCF_001649575.2 Kryptolebias marmoratus
ATATATATATATATATATATATATATATGCATAATGAAGGATTGAGGCTTTACTGATGAACATTGATGCTTATTGGAAATAAACCCTTAATGTCACCATAAGAATTGTATGTATACACACACACACACACACACTCAATTTTTTTTATTACAAATAAAGTTTACAAATACAAATATGAACTATAATATAAAAACTATATCCTATTTTTTGTCAAAAACTAAACAAATTCACAGTTATCTATCTATCTATCTATCTATCTATCTATCTATCTATCTATCTATCTATCTATCTATCTATCTATCTATATATATATATATATATATATATATGTATAACATATATGGCGTATACAAATAAGTTTGTATATTTGTGTATGTTGTCTGCATCTTACATGATCTGAATGACCACAGATTGTCTCTGCGTCGGAGTCGTCTTCTGAATTATTGGTAGCCTGAGGCTGATTTGCCTGATTAGAAAACAGAAAATGTTAAGGTATACCTTTAAAAGTAGTTAAAAAATATTAATAATAATTCTACAGAACCAAAAAGTTCTTAGTGAACCAATCTGGCAACCATTGACACACAACTCGCACACGCGACTCAGAAGTGCGCTGTGATTGGTTCATTTCATTTGTGAAGTCAGGCAGATTTCAACTTGCCTGACTCGCCCCACCCCTCCTTACTTGAAGCTCCCCCCGGTCCCCTTTGAGAAAAAAAACGACCTTGCGCTGTTGTTGAGTTAACTGTCGCTCAACAGAAGCACGAGCTTGCTGTTTCAGCTAAGCTAGCGTTAACTTTATGAGTCGTCTCTACTTAGAGCTGAGGGAACTAACCACTCAGTATGTTAACAGTGATCTGTGACCATAAAACTGTTTAATATATATATATATATATATATATATATATATATATACCTTTGAATTTTGTAGACAGTTTTTTGTTTTCTATCCAGAGTTTCTCAGCGTCCCGAATGACCTGGAGATTTTCTACTATATGTATACATAAAAGCAAAAGAACAGTACAAGTATTGAATACGAATCAAGAAAACTGAAATATTTAATTCATTTAATGTTTAGTGATAAAAAGGACACATTACTAAAAATATGTTCTTACCATTTACTTTGAGAATCTGAGCCGGAAAGGCTTTCCAACCATCCTTCGGTGGTTTCTTCCCAATCACCCCATGTTCCACCCAGCCGATCCTCTTCAAGTCAAAAAGCATTTTTTTGTTTTTCACAAATGTGTCACTGCCCACACTGACCTTATTTTCTTTAACCCACCGAATTAAAACATACATGTTTTCTCTTCGGTTCTGCTAGCACAAAAAAGCTCCAGCCTGAAGCTTTTGCACTTGGTCTCGCGTAAACGTGCGCGAGATTTAAAAACTTGTAATGAGGAATATGGGAGCTCAGTAAAATGAAACGTGATTGGATGTTCATTTCAGCTCATCCAATCACAGATTAATTGTATGCAGATAAGTATAAGCTAAATACCATTGGATGCGGTATTGATTATATTACATTGGTTAACCGCAGAACTCATAACAAACACATTTTCACTTGAATTAACTGTTTTGATTTCTTATGGGAGAACCGAAAAAATTCTAATGGAGCCTTCAAGAAAGAGAAGCAGGACTTATAAAAATTACTTGCGAAATGAGACGGTACCTGTACCCCGCACAACAAGTTGGCGTTGGAGAAGAAGAGAGGATAACGGCATCCGCAGATCTGCTTGTGCTAATGCTAATGATTGCATCTAAGTACATATCCTTACAATTTATTTATGTCACATCACGTTTAATCTTTTTGTATGTTAGAACAATATTTATGCAAAAATATCTATGTAATTTAACAATATAAAGCTCTCGGACTTCCCAATTACATGGCCTTACTTACAAGGCTGAAGCTTGCTAATGTTAATGGCTAACGTGAAATTTCCCCTCATTTTCCTTTAACCCTCCTCTTATGTTCGTTTCTGAGGTACAGCAATGTTTGTGGGTCGATTAGACCCGGGGAGTGTTTAATCATGCAATAGTGTCAGAAACCCAAAAATTCCTCCAAACCATTTTTGTACCAGGTTATTAAATCCAGTAGCCTACTAGCCATTTCAATAAATATTTGCAACAAATTTTTTTTATTTCTCCCAAATAAAGCATCAATGACGACAATTTACTAATTTACTAATTTGGACATAAAATATGCAATTTACATTTTTATGTCCTCTGAAAAGAACCTAGATACAAAAACCAAAATTTTTTTTTTCAATGGGTGATCTTTATAATTGAACTTGAGGCCCATATACTGTTCAGGGTCAAATTGTCCCGCTGATTAAAATCAAGATAAATTACTCATGCAGAGAGTATTTATTTTTCCACCACTTCTGCTGAGTGTCCACTCAGTGTGGGTGGAGTTTGCCCACGGGAACATAAAATGTCCATCCATCTATTTTCTTTACCTGCTTCTCCATTCCGGGTCACAGGGAGCTGGTGCCTATCCCCAGAAGTCACTGTGCGAGAGGCGGGGGAACAGAAAATGTTCATGTCAAAAATTGTATGAACACCTGTTTTCTTGCAGTTTCCTAGAGAAGTAAAGAGAATAGTGTGAAAGTGGGCTTGTGTGCATGTATGCGTGTGGTGTCTGTGTGTGTGGGAAATATGGTTCACAGCTGCAAGTAAACATATAGAATTAGAATTTTTTAAATCTTTTTTAACCTTCAATTTTACTGCCGGGTCTAATTGACCCGAACAGCATCTTAACAATATGTAGAGGCGGGTGCGTTGCAAATGTGTAAAATGAATATATTTTCAGTTAATATGTAGAGTGCACCAATTGAGACAAGTAGAAATGTTTTCATGCAAAGAAAATAATTCCAACTATTTCAAAACGATTTTTAAACTTTGAAATGGGTCAATTTGACCCGCAACATAACAGAAGGGTTAAATTAAACATCTTGAATCTTTAAAGTACAATATTTAGGCAGTTGAACACAGGACTAAATTGATTTACACAGAAAGCAGAACCTCTCAAACACAAGGTGAGATTTATAAAACCTTTGACAAATGAATTTTTTAAGAAAGGTTCCTAAATACTGCACTTGCACTTAGACCTTGTTAGAGCTTAAAAGCTAAATCTTATGGAACATAAACTGGGCTAATTTATTGCATACTATAGAAAGCAGGCATCTGTAGGTACAAGGTAAATCATACATGAAAAATAAAATTTCATTCCCATTGCAGTTTGGAATCAGACGTGACTGAAGAATTCACTGTTTTCAATCCACCAGAGGTGAGAGTATTTTCTCTATCTCTCTCTCTCATACATGCAGTATATTATGCTGCTATTAATTTTGTTATTCTTTCATGCATCTGGAAAGGATTTTTATCAAACCAGCACTGACAATAACATTGAAGATGGATGTGAAAATGTACAGCACTCATATCATTGTCTTTTACATTTGGATTTTTATTGAATAGTAAATTGAATCTCTAATCGGTATTCTTTGTTTCAGCAGAAGTTGCTGAAACAAAGCAACTTCTGCTTTGGACAAGTTGCTCCAAAGCAGGAGTTGCTTTGGAGCAACTTTAGAGAGTCAACTGCTAATGTGTGTTTACATTCAAATATTAAGAGGTTTGCATTCAGTGTGTATGATTGTAAGAAGTACAAACACGTATTTGTCTTCTTGTTCACATTTTCAGGAGCCATTAGATGGTGACCACATGGACAGTCCAGACAGGAGGGGATCTACAGATTCTGACATCAGTGTGGGTTTGCACTGTCTATATATATATTTATATATATATCTATATAGTGTGAAAGTGGGCTTGTATGTATATATATATATATATATATATATTGACTGAACGCAGGCTGGAGAGACAAGGCAGGCCGACATTCAAACCTTACAACTGGAGGGTGAGTTCTAATAATGTACCTAACACAAGTGATCACAGTAATAATATTCCGCCTGAGGAACCCATGCAACTAGGAAGGACTAAGTTGTCGGTGAAGGAAAAAAATCGTTGCAGGATTAACAATTTGTGTTTTTACTGTGGAGGTAAGGAGCAAGTTGCCAGAGACTGTCCGTTAAAAGGCCAGGCTCAGTAGGATCTAGGAGAGTCCTACTGAGTCCGGTTAAGCACTCAAGAATCTCCTCTCTGTTAGTTATTCCGGCTGAGATTTCTGTTAATGGTCATAAGTTTGCTACTCGTGTCTTTATTGACTCAGGCGCCGACACAGAATTTATTGATCAGAATCTAGCCCTGTCCATGGGGATGAAGGTCTCTCCATCCAAGGATGAACATTGCATTACCGCTTTGGATGGACACGTCCTGAATCAGGAGAACCAGGAAACTGACTTTGTTCGACTATCGGTAGGTGGAAATCATCACGAAGAGCTGAGGTTTTTTGTTATTAATTCACCCAATCTCCCTGTAATTCTAGGAGCCACGTGGTTAAGGAGACACAATCCCCAAATCAACTGGGTAAGGAAGGAAATCACAGGCTGGTCGGACCATTGCGCTGCTTCCTGCCTCCTGGAGGTTGTTGACACTACCACAATCCAAGAGACTAAGCCTGATGCATTCCCCGATTTGTCCAAGGTACCGGCCGAGTATCAGGACCTCAAGGAGGTGTTTAAGAAACTAAAGGCCACATCACTTCCACCTCACAGGCCTTACGACTGCCCTATCGACCTCATTCCGGGGTCCATGCCTCCACGAGGACAACTCTTTTCACTGTCACGCCCCAAACACGAGGCCATGTCAAAATATATAAAGGAGAGTTTACAGATGGGCATTATTAGACCCTCTGTGTCTCCAGCTGGGGCAGGGTTCTTTTTTGTGGGGAAAAAGGATGGGTCCTTAAGACCATGCATTGATTATAGGGGGCTTAATAGCATCACAATAAAGAACAAATATCCGTTACCATTAATGACTTCAGCATTTGATCTAGTTCAAGGGGCTAAGATATTCACTAAACTAGACCTTCGCATCGCTTACCACCTAATTCGCATCAGGGAGGGTGACGAATGGAAGACTGCCTTTAATACCCCGGCAGGACATTATGAGTATTTGGTCATGCCTTTTGGGCTGACTAATGCTCCCGCAATTTTTCAGTCCATGGTAAACGATTTGTTACGGGACATGATCAATGAGTTTGTCTTCGTTTATCTGGACGACATTCTGATTTTTTCCAAGGATTTAGTTTCCCATCGTAGACACGTTAGAGCTGTGCTTTTACGATTGTTACAGAACAAACTTTTTGTTAAAGCTGAAAAGTGCGAATTTCATCAGGCATCAACATCTTTTCTGGGCTTTAATATTTCCCCTGATCAGGTATCCATGGACAAATCTAAGGTTTCTGCCATCCATCCAGGACTGGCCATCTCCTAAGAACAGAAAGGACCTGCAACGTTTTCTGGGATTCGCCAATTTTTATCGGAAGTTCATTCAAAACTTCAGCCAAATCGCTGCGCCGCTTCACGCACTCACATCAGCCAAGACTCACTTTATCTGGGGCCCAGAGGCCCAGTCTGCCTTTGAACTGTTAAAAACCCGATTTACCAGTGCTCCCATTCTCCATTCACCTGACTGCGAGAGACAGTTTATTGTGGAGGTGGATGCTTCTAACACTGTTGTTGGGGCCGTTCTCAGCCAAGTTGGTTCTGATAACCTGACTCACCCGTGTGCTTATTTCTCTACAAGGCTCACGAACGCGGAACGAAATTACGATGTGGGGGAAAGAGAATTGTTGGCAGTCAAGATGGCACTGGAGGAGTGGCGTCACTGGCTGGAGGGAGCCAGGGAACCGTTTATCATATGGACGGATCATAAGAACTTGGAGTACCTGAAATCGGCTAAGAGGCTCAACTCCCGACAAGCTAGGTGGGCACTGTTTTTTTCACGTTTTTCATTTTCATTGACTTACAGACCAGGAGAAAAGAACGTCAAGGCGGACGTCCTATCTCGACTCCATGAGGGGGACAGGGAGGAACCCAGATCCAAGGAGGATGAGTTCATTCTTCCCCGTTTGGTTCGGCTGTCTGTCACTAAACTGGAACAAGAAATCCGGAGGGCTCATGGAACTCAACCCCCACCACCTTCATGTCCAGCCAATCGCCTCTTCATTCCCCAGGGTCTGAGAAGTAAGGTGCTCACGTTCTGTCATGGTTCAAAGTTATTCTGTCATCCTGGAATTAACAAGACATTAACCGTGGTGAGGTCTCAGTTCTGGTGGGCCAGCTTAGCCAAGGATGTCCGAGAGTTTGTCTCCGCTTGTCCACAGTGTGCCCAAGCCAAGGTGTCCCGTCGTCGTCCTGCAGCATTATTACGTCCGTTGCCCATTCCTGCTCGTCCATGGTCCCACATCGCTATGGATTTCATCACCGGCCTTCCTGATTCATTGGGTAACACTGTGATTCTCACTGTAGTGGACAGATTCTCGAAGATGACTCATCTAGTGGCACTTAAGAAGCTTCCCTCCGCCAAGGAGCTTGCCGATATTCTGTCCAGGGAGGTCTTTAGACTTCATGGCATTCCTCGGGACATCGTCTCGGATCGTGGACCTCAATTCGTGTCCCAGTTTTGGAAGGAGTTCTGCAGTCTACTTGGGGTCACGGTAAGCCTGTCTTCTGGCTTTGATCCCCAGATGGATGGTCAAACGGAGAGGGCCAATCAGGAGGTGGAGACTAAACTGCGTCTACTCTGCATAAAGGACCCGTCCAGGTGGTCCAGCTGTCTTCCTTGGGTAGAGCACGCACTCAACTCGCTCCCCTCTTCGGCCACAGGTTTGTCCCCCTTCTTCACAGTTTATGGCTATCAACCACCTGTGTTCTCTATTCAGGAGAGAGCGGTCAGGGTGCCATCTGCCTATGCGACGGCCCACAGATGCCGAAGGGTGTGGTTCAGGGCCCGAAAAGCTTTGGTCCAGACCCCAGCGGTGTATTCCCGAGCAGCCAATCGGAGGAGATCGGTGCAGCCCAACTACCAACCGGGGCAAAGGGTGTGGCTTTCTACAAGGGATCTTCCGCTCAAGGTGCAGTCCCGTAAGCTGGCACCAAGATTCATCGGACCTTTCCCCATATCAAAGGTGGTCAACCCGGTGGCCGTTAGCCTGCAGCTGCCCAGGGGTGTTAGATTCCATCCCACGTTCCATGTTTCGAAGGTCAAGCCTCTACGCTCATCTGTGCACGCCTGCACCTTGACCCTCGACCACTGCCTGCTCCTTGTCGGAAACCCTCTCGGACTCAGCCTTTTGGAAACGGACCCTGCTCTCCCTCTCTTGACTTCGCTTTTTGGATTTTGCTCTTCTGGATTTGTCTGCCGATCTCGGATCTCCTGGTTCTCGACCCTTGCCTGCCCCCGGACTCTGAGTACTGTCTTGCCCCCTTCACAAAGGACTTTACGCCAGGAAGTGCTACCAGCTTACCTGTCTGTACGATCTCCTGCTGCCCCGCCGAAGCTCCAGTCAAGGCTATAGGTAATCCAGATAGTGTGCTGCCACTAATAAAATCCTTAAAACTTCGTAGTGTTTTGCGTGTTCTGAATCCTTGTCTGCCAAGCCTTGTCAACTTTGGTGATGACCACAGCGCTGACAGGAGGGGATCTCCAGATTTAGATGTTGAAGTGAGTCAGGATTCCATTATTTATTTATCATCATTCTGTGCGTGTGTTTTTGTTGAGGAAGTACAAAAACTTATTTGGATTAATAATGAGTTTTCTTGTTTACCTGTACAGGAGCCATTTCATGATGACCACCTGAACAGTGCTGAGATGATGGGAACGACAGATTCTGACATCAATGTGGGGTTGCTCTATATATGTAATATTTTTTATCTCACTCACTGTTTAAGCTGTTATAATTATTTAAAACACTAATTTGTCTTGTTTCCCTTTTACAGGAGCCCTTGCAAGACATCACAGACAGTGATGATGACAGGATGGAATCTACAGATTCAGACACAAATGTGGGCTTGCATTGCACTTTTTGTATTTTGTGTTTTTTAAAACAATTGTCATATATTATTATATTAGTTTATCCTTATTCTATTAAGTCTTTTTTGCCTTTTCTCCAGCAGAACAGTGATAGTAACGATGACGAGAATAACTGTACTTCCAACTCTGAAAACACGGTGAGATCAGCTTTCATGTCTAAGGGATGCAACTTACTCTTGACAATTAATGGTTTCTGACATTACTAATAGTAATTCCAGTCGTATTAATTGTGATTTCCACTTTCTTTTGGTGTTGTATTTTGGCTTCTATCTAGAAGAGGGTCATCCTTATTTGGATCTGTTAGAGATATGAATAATGGTCACGGGCCGTAGCAGAATGGGAAAGACAACTGTTCCAAGCAGAGTGTTAGAGCCAAAATGTGGATTTGTGTAGTTGATACTGAAGGGCCCATGGAGCAAAGTTTTAAAATTTGTTCAATAGCAACACAGACAGTACTTCCGCATAAACATTTCTCTGTTCATGGGGAAGTAAAGCTGCAGTCTGTAACTCTAGAGACTGTCACTTCTCATGATACAATAGATAATTATGTTTGTTGAGAAAGCTGCCGCTTATAGTTTAGTATTTATTGGATCGAAGATTCTGCCACAAGACTGCCTTTTGCCTGCCTCAAAATACCTTTTTAAAAAGTTGTTCAAAAATGGAACATACGACTGTCATATGTATTGCCCAAATTGCTTAGGAAATTTGGAAAATTATACTTGCTTAACTTGCCAACAGTCTTTAGCCTTACCTTTAACACGGATGGCGTACCAATCTTCAAATCATCTTCTTTTTCTATTTGGCCCTTGCTTTGTCACATAAATGAGCTCCCACCAAAGATAAGGAAGAAAAATATGTTTTTAACAGCATTGTGGTTTGGTGTTAGGAGACCAGACATTTCCACATTTTTTAAACCTTTCATAAAAGAGATGAAAACTCTGGGTTCTACTGGTTTTGAATGGTTTTTGAAGGGTCAAAAAATAAGGTCTTATGTATATTCAATCATTTGAATATACATAAGACTGTCCGCTCTCAGCCACGCCACCAGCTCCGTTCTCAGCCACGCCACCAGCTCCGCTCTCAGCCACGCCACCAGCTCCGCTCTCAGCCACGCCACCAGCTCCGATCCCAGCCACGCCACCAGCTCCGATCCCAGCCACGCCACCAGCTCCGCTCCCAGCTCCGCTCCCAGCCATGCCACCAGCTCCGCTCCCGGTGTCTCCATCGCCCCCTGCAGAGCTCCCAGTGCTTCAGGCGCCCTCTGCAGAGCCCCCAGTGCCGCTCCCGCAGTCTCGTCTGCCTCCATTGCCACTCCCGCGGTCTCGTCTGCCTCCAGTGCCGCTCCCGCGGTCTTGTCTGCCCTATGCCCCTCGCCAGGCCGCTTCAGAGGGGGTCGACGACGCCTCAGCTTCACCGGCAGGTCTGTCCGACGCCGTCGCCTCTGCACCACGGGCGGGTCTGCCAGACGCCGTTGCCTCTGCACCACAGGCGGGTCTGCCGGACGCC
>NC_051449.1:27141877-27147050 GCF_001649575.2 Kryptolebias marmoratus
GCTCAGTAGTTTTCTGGTTTCCTGTCACACCCATCTCCAGCTGTCTTCACTCCTAATCACACACCTGTTCCCACTTCTCCTCATCACCCTCTGCTTTAAAACTTGGTCTTCCTCTCCCCCTCCCTGCCGATTCATTGTTGTTTGTTAGGTGTTGGTTGTTGTTTTTTGTCCACGGTTCTTCCTTGCCTTAGTCTTGCCGTATCATATTGGGATTTTTGTTATAGTTAGTTTTGCTGCCACGACAGCTTTTGTTTTCAGTTTTGTTAGTTTAAAAATAAACCTTTTTGTTTATTAATTATGAGTCTGCGGATTGGGTTCGCCACGCTCACACCACATTCTGACAGTAAGTAGCTACTTAAAAAACAGGTGTTAGACATTTTATATGCTCCTACTTCTGAGTAGGATGAAACACATTAGAAAAGAGAATCAGGCTCTAGTTTTTTCTTCTCATTACTTTGGTTAAGTCATGATAAACAAGCTATGAAGCTATTTTTTTTTACTTGGTATAACATGGCTATCTTAACTGCTATAAGTTCAGCACATCCAAGTCACCTGACCGATTTAAAACACTCAAGAAAGAGCCGCCTTCTCAGAGACTTTGTTTTAATTTGTGTCGAAAGTCCAGAATTCAAGCTTTACATCAGTTTTTAAATTTTCTCCATAGGCCAAGGAAAACTAGAGTTATGATAAATTATTCACAACACATATTTTTTTGAAAAACATTGTCATATTTGCAGAGCGTTAGAGCGAGAAGCACCAAAACCGGGAAGTTTCCGGGAGAAAACTCTCCCATCCTCCGTCCGATCTCACCCCCAACCCAGCCGAATGAAAAAAACACCCCCCTCCCCTATCTGACGGAGGCTCAAGGTTATCTGTCAAGGCGATTTTTGAACGTAAAGCTCCAGCTTCTGTTGGAGGTTCAGACCCAGAGATGGTGGAGCTGCAGCTCAGAGGCAGAGATGGAGAAAAAAAAATAATAGTAAAAATCAGAGACTGGGACAGACAGTGAGGACTTTGTTGATGAACTAGGTTATCCATTATTTTTTTTAGAGAAGGATTACTGGAAACAGAACACATTTTGTCTGCCTCCCTTTCAGCCAAAATAATGACAAGAGACAGATTCAGATCCATATTTTGGAAGCATATTTTGAGCATGCATCAGGATATATTTTATAACATTTACCTGAATGATCCTGCATGAACAGGACATAGAAAATGACCAAAACTAAGAATGTGATGTGCCCCTCTGGGTAGTAATACTTTTAATGAATGCCTTAATTCATAGGAAAATTACTGACACTATTGTACTGATTAATATTACTATTAAGACTACCAAATACATCCCATTTAAATCTATATTATTACTGATTATTCTGTATAGTATATGCATGCAGTTCAGATAAGCTTCCCTCTGTACATTTTGCTTTACATTTCACTGTAACTGTAAGACAAAAGCTTACCTAAATGAGACTCAAACTCCTCTCCTCACGACGGACCAGAAAATGCACAGAGAAACCAGGAGTCAAAAATGGTGAGAAACAGTATCTTCAGTTTAAAAGATTTATTAGCCTTATTACTAAGGGAGACACTCCTTTCCAGCTCACAGCAGGAACACCAGAAGATGTCTGAGCTAAATTTCTAAAACATAGCATTTTAACCTGAACAAAGAACTGGCCCATCCTCCTTCGGTCATCTTTCCGGAACCCTGTATATGGACTTGTTTTTCTCCATCTTCTGCAGGTGGTTTTTTTTCGAGTGGGTTTCAATTCCTAATTAGCTGACTCCTTCAGACATTGTTATCTTCGTAGTTGGTACCGGCAGTCACGTACACCACAAACTCACATGACCTCACCCGTGCAGAGTTGCACTCATCCTCAGGTTAATAAAATCAATAGAATTACAGAACATTAATACATGATTTTAACTGGTAAGGAGCGTCTATATTATAGTTTCACTTCACACTCTGTAGCAACAAAACCCTCCCTTCTTACTGCAACTTCCCATTGCCTCCTTAAATCTGCGTTACTGGGAAACCTTCAAAATGTGAAGAAAAAAACCCAGAAAGAGCTAATGAGAGAGGAGCACCAGTTCCTCCTGTTAGCATTTTGTTGTTTACCAAATAACGTTAGCTACGATAACATAATATTATAAATGGTCAAATAACCGAAATTATTGTTCAGTCTTACTTGTGAAAGTTAATCCCTCGTGATATAAAATCCAGTCATAGCTGCTTGCTCTATGTTTTCACCTGTTGGTTCTTAGCGAGAGGAGAGATCCGTCCAACATGGCGGCGACAGCGTATGCGCTCATGGACGTAATGAGTCGTCTACATATTTGTTTGTTCGATCGATCGGGACCAGATAATCCAATCAGACCCATCAGCAGTGGCAGCTGGTGGAGTTTTCTCCAGGGGGGGCTATAAATCCAAAATAGACCAAAGGTTTTGGTATATGTCTATTATGTGATACCTTTAGTAAATGTTTTGGACCAAAACATATACTAAGGTATCACACCAGTGTATTTAGATGAATTAAAACAACAAAAGCAACATTATATTGTACATATAAATGCACAGATGCACAAGTGCTTCCTGAACACCAATATTTACAAATACGGAGGTCTCCCAAGGCACAAGCCTGTAGGGCACATTTAGCGTTTATAAGACCTGTTTTTTCCCTTATTTTTCAAAACTTTACCAGAGAAAATACATCAAAGCTTGTTTTATGGTGAGAGCACTCATTACGTCACGTATTTTGCACGTACAATATAATGAAGATCAGATGTCTCACACCGATTAGAATTTAAAACCAAACATTCTAACAGGTTTTAGCATAAATTTTCTTAAACTAATTATTAAGTATGAACTTATTTATTACCTTTTGTATGTAACTTAGTCACGTAATGAACTTATTGCTGTCTTTGAATAAAAGGCAGCACACCTGCGGCTCGAATTTTTAATCAGGCAAACTTTATGACAGACGGATGTGACGTCAGCCCGTGGCGGGAGTCCCATTCTCTGGCAGCGGGAAGGTGGTGAAATGTAAACAGCTGCATTCAGCAGCTCTGGGCACAGGAGAGGTGCGCCCAGAATGGTCCTATCTCTTGTATTGAAGAGGAGCTACTGGGCATGTACAACTTTTAACGAGAGTCTATGGACAAAGATTTTTGCACCCCGGGGCGGAAATACGTCACCAATCAGACAACGTCGAAGAACGAAACAACTTTACTTATCATTAACTCGAAAATATTTATATTTATTTTTACATATACATTTTAATATTTATTTACATATATTTCAAAATATTTTTATTTTGCTATTTTTTTTATTTATCAGACAAACCCCTTCCCCGCCTGGGACAGGTTAGCTAGCTCAGGGGTCGGCCGTCCTCCTCTAACAAGATCTAGCTTCTCTTGAAAATTTCGTCTTGAAAATGGCCTTGCCAGTATATCAGCAACCAAATCAACGTGTTGCTCTCCTTCGGCCATTGTGGGTTAAAAAAGTTTTTAACCGTTAACAGTCCCAGGTGTGACTCTGTTGATCTTCATAGCACTGCCATGGCTCAAACTAGTAGGTATCCATGTCCAATCACAGGACACATAAATGTCACGTTCAACATGAGGAGAGAGCCTTACTGACACAACAAATATGATTGGCTATCGCAACTATCTATCAACTGTATTTGCCTGTTTACTTACAGTGCACAGACCCCCACACTGTTGATTCTGAAGGCCCAGGCAGATATCATAAAAACTTCAGGTCAAATTGAACCCAAGTTACCAGGGCTTCTCTACTTCTCTTTGTCTCTCTCTCTTTTGAGGGCTTTAGAAGGGTTAAGAACCAGAGCAAATAATATATGTTAAATCTTCAAAATATCCTCCTTACAAGGTTGCATCCAAATAAAAAAATCTACCATGAAAATAAATAACTGAAATAATTCAGACGAGAACAGCCAAAATAACTGATCCAAGTCAAATTATTACACCTAGTCCAGTAAAAAAAAAAAAAGAATTATACTTTTTGTTTTTCAAAGCAAAACAACAAATTAGGAAAATAGAAAGATAAATATAAAAAAGCGCCTTGTCAGGGATCCTGGCAGAATGCCAGTACACGCTTAGCTCCTTATCAGTATTTGCTGTTGGCTTGCTGGGAGCAACAAGGCCATGTCATAAAGCCTTAATGCTAGGATTCCATCCATTCACCATGTGTTTTAGCCTACTCAGTGTGCAAGCATGTCAATCATTAACAACCTGTGTGCCTTAAACCACTTGATTAGATCCAATAAAAGCATTCAGTGTCACTTCATCACATTTCATTGGGTTTGCAGGCACTCATTAAATCTATTATTTTTTTAAATATATTTGATAGATGTTTTAACAAACACAACTTTGTACAGCCTATACCAGCAGTTGGTATAAAGACACTGCCATATGCCTTCAAAGATTTTGTTTCTCATCATTATGCAGACAGGACTCACCTGTGTACAGTATTATGTTATCACCTTATTGCGAAAGGTAAGTAAAAATGTTTTTGCTTACGTCTGTGTGTTTGCATCTGTGTGTGTGTGTGTTACCAAACTATCTCCTGAACCTGTGGATGAATTTTAATTAAACTTGCAGGAAGTAATGACTGGATGTACATCTGCAACTGATTCCTTTTTGGAGTCAGCTTGATTTAAGATGGTTGTATCAGTCAATTGAACTTAAAAAAAAAGTTGATTTAAGTCATTTTAATGATATTGAACTAAAACACATACTTCAAGGGCTATCTATCGCACAAGTTCTTTGCTTAAAACTTTAGCATTAATTATTGTAGTCAACCGTGTTTGTTGGGAACAAAGAAAAACAAATTTTTAAATGCAAACATGTTAACAATAATTCAATAAATTGACATCATCCCTTCCACAGAAAACGTCACAATTGGGTGTGGTGATTTGGTTTTTTTCTGTGTTATGGTTTTTGTTTGGTTTGTTGGTTTGCTTGGTTTCTGTCTTGTCTCTTGTTTCATGTTTCATTTGCTCCTCCTCAGTCTCTCTTTATCTCCTGGCCACACCTACACCTGTCCCCACTTTGTAATCACGTCACCTGTCTCCATTTACCTAATTATCCTCAGTCTTTAAAACCCGGTCATTGCCTTCCACACTCCGCTGGTCCATTGTCTAAGGTTTGTCTAAGG
>NC_051449.1:27147577-27161860 GCF_001649575.2 Kryptolebias marmoratus
CAGGCCTGGAGGTGGGGCACGTTGGCGAGCGCCTGGTGGCCGGGCTTTTACCGATGGAGCCCTACCAGGCATAGCCCGAAGAGGAGACGTGGGTCCCCCTTCCCATGGGCTCACCACCTATGGGAGGGGCCAAAGGGGTCGGGTGCAATGTGGGATGGGTAGTAGCCGAAGGCAGGGACCTTGGCGGTCTGATCCTCGGCTACAGAAGCTGGCACTTGGGACGTGGAATGTTACCTCTCTGGTGGGGAAGGAGCCTGAGCTGGTGTGTGAAGTTAAGAGGTTCCGGCTGGAAATAGTCGGGCTCACCTCAACGCACGGCTCTGGCTCTGGAACCAGTCTCCTTGAGAGGGGTTGGACACTCTTTCAGTCTGGAGTTGCCCACGGTGAGAGGCGCCGAGCAGGGGTGGGCATACTTGTTGACCCCCATCTTTGTGCCTGTACGTTGGGGTTTACAACTGACCACTACCTGGTGGTGAGTTGGCTCCGATGGTGGGGGATGATGCCGGTCAGACCTGGCAGGCCCAAACGTATTGTGAGGGTTTGTTGGGAATATCTGGCGGAGTCTCCTGTTAGGTGGAGCTATAACTCCCACCTCCGGGAGAACTTCAAACATGTTCCGGGGGAGGCGGGGGACATTGAGTCCGAGTGGGCCATGTTCCGTGCCTCCATTGTTGAGGTGGCTTATCAGAGCTGTGGCCGCAAGGTGGTTGGTGCCTGTCGTGGCGGCAACCCTCGGACCCGCTGGTGGACACCGGCGGTAAGGGATGCCGTCAGCCTGAAGAAGGAGTCCTATCGGGCATTCTTGGCCTGTGGGACTCCAGAAGCAGCAGTCCAAGCGGCATGCGGCTCGGGTGGTCGTGGCCATGGAGAAAGACTTCCGCACGGCTTTGAGGAAATTCTGGTCCACCATACGGAGTCTCAGGAGGGGAAAGCAGTGCAGCACCAACACTGTTTATAGTGAAGGTGGTATGCTTCTGACCTCGACTCGGGACGTTGTGGGTCGGTGGGCTGAATACTTTGAAGACCTCCTCAATCCTACTGGCACATCTTTCATTGAGGAGGCGGAGGTGATTTGGAACAAACAGTTGAATCACGGGACAAGAGCCAGGAATAGTAAGGTCCCAGTTGGTGTCCCTGACCCCCCCTTCCAACTCCAACAGGGTCACAGACAGTCTTACAGAGTCCGGAAGGATGAACTCATCTGCACTACTGACCATTAAATCAGAGGATTCAGAGATTCTGGATAGCACATCTGGTTTCATGTTCTTTGTCCCAGGTCTGAAAGAAAGAGCAAAATTAAATTGCCCAAAAAACAGAGCTCACCTGGCTTGCCTGGGATTGAGTCTTTTAGCTGACCTCAAATATTTCAGGTTCTTATGGTCAGTCCAGACAAAAAATAGTTCCTTTGTCCCCTCCAACCAGTGTCGCCATTCTTCAAGGGCCAACTTACCAACTAACAGTTCCCGTTTCCCCACATCATAGTTGCGTTCAGCACTGGACAACGTTCTAGAGAAGAAGGCACAAGGGTGAATCTGGCCATCAGAGGTTCTCTGGCTTAAGACAGCACCCACCCCAGTGCTAGAAGCATCAGCTTCCACAATAAACTGCTTCTCTGGATCAGGGTATCTGAGAACTGGAGCAGTGGTGAACAGTTTTGAGTTTAGTGAAAGCATCATCTGCCCAATTGTTCCAAACAAACCGAACCTTAGACAAGGTGATGGCATGAAGAAGAGCTGCAACTTGACTATAGTTACGAGGAAATCGGCGACAAACGTTTGCAAAACCAAGAAACCTCTGTAGCTGCTTGTGATCAGTGAGTGTGGGCCATTCAGAGACTGCTGTAATCTTTGAGGGATCCATGATCACTTTATTGGGGAAGATGATGTAGCCAAGGAAAGAAGTGGTGGTGGTCACACTTCTCAGCTTTAACAAAAAGATGGTTCTGGAGTAGGTGAAGAAGAACAGACCAAACATGGCATCTATGGGTCACCAGGTCCTGAGAATAGATAAGAATGTCATCCAGGTAAACAAACAAAAAATGTCCAACCATATTCCTCAAGACATCATTGACCAGTGCCTGAAAAACCGCTGGAGCATTGGTCAAGCCAAAAGGCATTACCAAATATTCGTAGTGACCAGTGGGCATGTTGAACGTAGTCTTCCATTCATCCCCCTCTCTGATGCGGACTAAATGGTATGCTTTACACAAATCCAACTTTGTGAAATAATTAGCTTCCTCAATCTGATCGAATGCAGAATTCGAGGGGAAGAGGGTAATGATTTTTAACTGTTATGTCATTAAAACCCATGTAATCGATACACGGTCTTGGAGACCTGTCCTTTTTGCCCACAAAAAAGAAACCAGCTCCAGCTACAGACAAGGAGGGTTAAATTATACTGGCCTTGAGGGAATCCTCCACATACTTCCTCGTAGCCTGATTCTCTGGAACTGACAGAAAATAAAGACACCCCCTAGGGGTGACATACCTGGAAGGAGCTCTATTGAACAATCATAGGGCCTATGAGGTGGGAGTGCCGTGGCCCCTAGACTTGTTAAACACCTACACCATTCAGGCAGCACTTTGGACACATCTGGGTAAGTGTCTTTGATGACATTGTCTGGAACAGAAGGGGTACATGCAGAGAATAGACAGGTGACATAACCGGACCTAGACCAACCCAGAAGTTCTTTGGCTTGCCAGTTGATGTGAGAATTGTGCTTCCTAAGCCATGAAGCCCCCAAAACAATGGGCAACTGAGGGGAGTGGATTATTACAAAAGTGATCTCCTCCTGATGATTACCTCCCAGAGTCAGCCTGACCTTCTCAGTAATCTGATGGGGCCTGTTAATATGATGTCAATCCAGGAAGATTGAGCAAATATTACCAAGTAAATGTGTGGCTGTTTAGACTAAAAGATGGAATTAAATCAAACAGTATCTGTTTGAGGGTGTGAACACTTGTGCACCCAGCTTATTGATTTTTTTTAATGATTTTATATTTTTCCTCACAACAAAAGTTGTGAAATTGTTTATTAAAGTTTCAATTTTACATAAAAAACCCTGACATTTTAAGTTGGCCCACATCAATTTGTATTGCTTCTGACACTTGTGTCAGTCTAGGAATTGAAGTAAAATTGTTGGTGATGTTTGTCTGAAAGACAGACATCACTGATCTTAATGGGTTACATACTGCACACTCTTTTCATGGAAGAAGGTGCTTTTCTTTCAAAATTTCCAGTTAAGGTCAGGACAACTCAACTGACAAAGGCCTACTTAGTGACACAGTATAATATTAATATTAGCTATTAAAAGGCAAAGGTTGTAATGTCTTTTCTGTGTCTGTTAGTAAAATATCTCTTGAACTAGTGAACATATTTTAATGAAACTCTCAGAAATTTTTAGATGTACATTAACAAAAAATTTAAAGACCTTTTGAAGGTTACCTTTTTTCAGGATGGCCACCACAGCCAACCAACCTTAAAAAGCATGAGGATGGAAATAAGCCAATTTTACAGATTTTGGGCTTACAATTGAGGTGTAAGTAGCTAAGACTGATCCCTAACACATATTCTGTGTTAACAGATTGCACAAGACCTTTGTCTAAAGTTTTTCCATTAACTATTTGGGATCAGTAAAATATCTTCAGAATCACTGGAGGGATTTTAATCAAAACTTCAGGAAATTATCAGTATATGTAAATTCATGACAGAACATTTAGACCCTACCCAATTCAAGATGCCCAGCACAGCTAACTAACCTTAGAGACACAAAAATGGCAATAACTGGTTAATTTTCCAACTATTGAGATAAAATTTAATGTGATAGTAGCTGAGAGTCACCTGTGTGTACATACTCCAAGTGCTGCTCATAGCACAACATCTTTGCTTTAAACTTTGGCGGAAACTGTTGGCATCAGTCCTGTTGATCAGGGGTTTTAAATTAATTCACCCCGTTACTTCTCTGAGCTAACCATAGGGGTAGACATAGAGATGAAAGACACAGGAGTGTGATGTAGTGATGACACTCTAAAGTCCTGTGCTTAGATTAAAAAATTGTAAACAGTTAGCAAGAGAATCTATTTGTAATCGGCACAATAGCTTAGTGTGAACCTTTGTATGTATTTAGAAGGCCACCAAAAAGATCTCAAGTTCATCTTGTTATTGTGTAAATGATGTCACAGCATTCACACTATTATATTTCTGTTTAGTTTGTTCTGTATGTTTTTTTTACTTCAGAATTGTGGTGATTTGGGTTTTTTCTGTGTTATGGTTTTTGTTTTTATTTAGTTTGTTGTTTTGCTTGGTTTCTGTCTTGTCTCTTGTTTCATGTTTCATTTGCTCCTCCTCAGTCTCTCTTTATCTCCCAGCCACACCTACACCTGTCCCCACTTTGTAATCACGTCACCTGTCTCCATTTACCTAATTGTCCTCAGTCTTTAAAACCCGGTCATTGCCTTCCACACTCCGCTGGTCCATTGTCTAAGGTTTGTCTATTGTTTGATGTTTGTTTGTTGCTGCCTCGCTCCAGGTTTCCTGTTTTCTAAGTTCCTGTTCCGGTTATGCTTTTGAATTTAGTTTTTGTTTGTTTGCTGCCTCGTCAGCTTTTGTTTTCGTTTGTTTCTTTGTTTAATAAATTAGTTTTTCTTTAAAGTCTGCAATTTGGGTTCGTCTCCGTCATCCACTATCCTGACAAGAATATGCAATTATTTTAACCATTCATACATCAAAATATTCATCTCCTTCAGAAAATTACAACCATGGCTTTAAAAAAAACTTATTTTTTAATTATTTAGCTTTATTTACAAATAAAGGTAAAGGTTAGAATAACCTTAAAAGCTACGTCAAAGAGCTAAAAAATAGTTTTTTATTCATTTATTTTTTTACAACAACATGGAAGAAACATAGACAGAGGCTGAGCAGGTAAAACCTTTAAATGCCTCACTAAACTGTATTTCTAATCCCTAAAACTGCTTTGAATATTAATATAATTTTTGATGTGGTGAAAGATAAGGTAACTTTTAATTTTACTATTTTTTCATGTGGCTTTTTTATTGACAATCATTACCCTTCCTGACTTGTGTATGTTTTGTTTGTAAGTTCATTGATAACAGGGGATAAGAGAAGTGGATTGACGTATAATAGATTAGTTTAAGTTTTAATTTTCTTTAGGCTTCTCTAGGACCCCTGACAGTGTTTGGATAAAGAACTGTATGTGTGTCGGCCTCCCATAGGCCAACCCAATAGGCTAGACAAAGTTATACGACTGCCTCCATCATCACATTCTGCTGCAATATGCTGGTAAAACCACATCAGGTGTCACTCCTACACCAGCATGGAGAAGCTCATGCTGAGCACTTTAAACACTGAGGACCTTGAAATGTGTGTGAGAGCCCATTGGCAAAATATCTCATGAACAAGTAAACAGATTACAGTGAAACTCTCAAAGTAATTATTATAGATGTCAACAACATCAAGATAGTTGCAACAGCTAAGCAACTTTAGCAGACAGAAATTGGCTATAATCCAGACAGTTTTACAAATATAACTAAAATTTAGTGTGATAGTAGCTGGGCATCATTCCAGACCCATACTCCAGGCAGGAACATATGGTGCAATATGTTTGCTTAAAACTTTGGCATTACCTGTTGGCATTAACCTTGTCTGAGCAAAATATCTCATAGCTTACTAGACTGTTGAACAAACTTAACAGAGCCAAGTCAGGCTCAAACCATCACATAGTACTTCAAGTTTATGAACTCCCCTCATCTTGACACAAGTTGGTGGAAAAAGGTTCTGACCTTTCACTACTAACACCTCTCTTTGTGTTGGGGTCACATGTTTAAAACTGAAAGCAACTAGTTAAGCATAGCGAGACATTTGCTGAAGTGTGTATATTGTGTATGTATGTGTCTATTGTCCCGAGTTACTTGGTCTCTTGATGATCCTCTTGAATACAGAGAGCCACTCTTCACCCTGATGGGGTCTTCTCCAGGTCCTGACCTCCAAACTCCTGAGTTTGGATTTCTTGCATGTGTTTTTACCGAGCTACCCAGTATTACTCACACTAGCACAGAACAAGAAAGCCTTCAGCAGGGGCTTTTCTGTTTAACTCAAAATGTTTTAGATCGAAACATTATTGCAGCTTCTCTTGTCCAATTAAAATTTCCCATGCAATGCTTTAATGATTACTGGAGAAGATAAAGAAACAACATGCATGCTGATTGTGTGGATGCTGATTCAGCATTCACACTGTTTTTCTGTTTTAATTTTTCCATATTCTTATTTCCAACTTATCTACTTCTGCATAGTTTGTGCTATTTTAGCCATTCATATATTAAAACAAGCAGCTCATTTAGGAGATGGGTTCTTAAGATCTTTGTTTTTGTAACTTGTTTACTTTTCAATATATACAACTTCATTTATAAATATTATCTTTGTAGAAATGCATTCTGTTTAGGTCCTTCAAAAACATTGTTCTCTTTAAAATCTGTTTCAGATTTCCGAATTTAAACTGTTTTATCTTTTGCTGCTACTTTTAGCTTGGAGTTAGCTTCTAGTTTGTGTCTAGCTTTTTGTTTTATTTAGCTTTTAATTACTGTGTTGCTACTTTTAGTTTTTAGCTTACGTTTCGTTACTTTTAGCTTCTAACTAATCATTTTACACATATAATGAGCATTTGCTACTTTTAGTTTTTATCTATCCTTTAGCTACTTTTAGTTAATGTTTTGTTAATTCAGGCTTTTAGCTATCTTTTTTTTGTCCTTTTCACCATTAGTGTCCTGCTTCTTTTAGCTTTAACAACTCAGTTTTGGCTTCTTTAACAAATTTCAACAAACCCATTCAGCACTCAGCATCCACACTGCATTTTAACAAAAAATGCAGTCTTTCTATTTTTTATTTATTTAATTTGTTGATAAACTTAAGAGAAAATAAAGATAATTCCCTAAACTCTGAATATGATTATTTTCAATGAACAAAGTTCTGCTTCTTTTCTTCTGTAATAATGACACATTTCTTTTGCTGTTTTTATTCCAAGTTTGATAACTGAAATATAGCTTAAATGTTTGGCATGCATTTATAATTCAGTTTATTTGTATTGCACCAGTTCAAAAGTTACAAAATCAAATTACAATAACCAAAAAAATAACCCATATTAAAAACCCAGCATTCTTTAAATATCACGTGCAAACTTTTACACTTTAAAATAAGATCAATTTACATTTTGGTTAGTGTCATAGTGTTGTTTCTTCAGCCTTCAGCCTTCAGCTCTGCAGTTAATTAGTTTCACGGTGTGTTGGTTGAACCCAGAATGCAGGTGGACACAAAGAGCTAAAAAAAAAGATTTATTAACAAAGTAAAGCAGAAAGCTGATGTGGCAGCAAACAAAAACTTACATGAAGGAGGACCACAGGGAACATAAGGAAGGAGAAACAAGGAGAACAAGATAACATAACTGCAATAATGAATCAGTGAGTAATAGACGCTGAAGAAAAGGTTATATGGACTGATAGTGATGAATATGTGGACACGGTTGACTGATTACAAACTGAGGATGTGCAGATGGGTGTGGGAGGTTGACAAGGGAAAGTACTGAGCTGAGGGCAGGTAAATAATGACACTGTTGTTCATTGCACGTGATAAACTGTACGGATCAAATAAAACACAAAACAGAAAAAAAAAAAACAAGATTATTGTGAAAGGAGCGGAGAAGTATTTTTGAATCAGGGATGTAACATGGGAGCACATTAACAGGACACTTGGTGTAGGTGGGAAACCTGGAACACCAGGGGAGAGGGCCACATGATTATTTTACAGTGGAACACCAGATTCATTAAAAATAGTATGAACAAACCAAATATCATTTGTATTCAGGAAACATGGCTTAAATTGAATTTAGATTTTGTGTATAAAGAATACTCCAATATAAGATGAAATCGAGAGGGGGGATAAGGGAGGGGGCTGTATTATTTTCATAAAAGAAAGAATTAAGCACAGAGTATTACCAAAATGATCAGACATGGAGTTTATAATAATTGAAATATGGACAAAAAATGGAAATATTTTTTTTTTTTTAAACCCAGGTAAAAGACTGTCAATAGAAACACTGTATATATTTTTGTGCATTAGATGGTAAATCAATTTGGTGTGCTGATTTTAATGGGCATAATACATTATGGGATAATTATAATGATCACAATGTTGTAATAATTGAAAAAAATATGGACAATAAAAATCTGGTTTGCCTTAATGATGAAATAAGTACAAGAATACATATTTTGAAACTCAGTGATAGATAAATGGAAAATATAGATTTAAATGTGGGTATGGATCAGTTAAACATCTGAATTTGTGAATTTGTCAAATCTATAAAGAAAAAAGGAGGTAAGAATACAAATAAGATTGTTCCATGCTGGACAAAGAAATGTGGGAAAGTAATCAAGTTCAGAAATAAAGCTTTTAAAACATTAAAAAGGAATCGCAAGATTCTAAATCTTAATGAATCTAAAATGTTACAAAGCATTGTAAGAATCATAAAAAGTACAAAAAAAGAGTTTTGAAGGGAGGGGTGGGGTTGTATTTCAGTGAGAAGAGAAACAGAAATTAGTAAAGTTTTGGCAATGATTAAAAGGATGAATGGAATAAAACAAGAGTATAGATATTCAGTTCTGCATAATGGGGAAGTTACTGCAGTTGAAAATAAAGAGAAAGCAGGATTGATGGCTAAAGCCTTCATCAAAATTCATAGTTCAAATAATATCAATGAAGAAGGGAAAAGAGGAAAGAAGAATACCATCAAAGATTTATTAAAAGAAGAGGAAGGTCAAAATAATTTAATAAATATACCATTTACCAAAAAATAATTATACAGAGCACTTCAGAGATGTAAGATATCAGCACCAGGAAAAGATCAGATATGTTATATAATGATAAAACATATTAGTGAGTCATCAAAAAACATACTTTTAGAATTATACTGTATAATATGGTTTGGAGGAAGGTACCACAGTTTTGGAAGGAAGCTATAGTAATACCAAAAAGGAAACCAGGAAATGATCACACAAAACCAAGGAACTATAGACCAATTGTTTGGACATTTAACATTTGTAAAATTATGGAAAAAAATCATAAATGAAAGATTAATATACAACATAGAAAATAGAATATATTTCACATTATCAGAGTGGTTTTAGAGAAGAGAGAAAGTGGATTCATTCTTGAGTCTGGAACATGAAATCAGGAAAGCTCAGATTAACAAAAGAGTGTGGTAGCTGTGTTATTTGACATTGAAAAAGCATGATAAGATGTGGAGAGAGGGTTTACTTATTAAACTGAAATAAATGGATGTTACAGGCCAAATGTTTAAGTGCATTAAGGAGTTTTTGTCAAAAAGACTAATCCAAGTGAGAATTGGACAAAATTATTCAGATAAATATTTCATAGAAAATGGGACACCACAAGGAAGTATAGTGAGTCCTTTATTATTTTCATTAATGATATATTTGATGAAAAGGAAAGTAGGATGGGATGTTCACTATTCACTGATGATGGAGCTCTGTGGAAAAGAGGAAACAATTTAGTTTTTGTTAAGAAGTTACACAAAGCAATTATTACTGTGGAAAAGTAGTCAAAAATGGGGATTTAAATTTGCAGTAGATAAAACCAAAAAAGTATTTTTTGACAAGAAAAAAAGTCAATAATAGCATAAAACTTAGATTATATGAGCAAGAACTTGAAAAGAAAGAGTGAAACATTTCAATTTCTTGGCACATGGTTTGATGAAAGAATACCAAGAGCAGTGAACAAACAAAAAGTTACTGATAAATGTAGAAGAATACTAAACATTATGAGGTGTTTAACCGGAAGAGATTGAGGAGCAGACAAGAAGTCACTGAGGACCATATACACTGGATTAATAGGATCAATGTTAGATTATGGAAGTATCACCGATAATTCAGCTTCAGATACATTTCTAGAAAAATTAAATATTCACAATCAGGCTTTCAAAACACACACACACACAGGATCATTACTGGTAGAAATGGGAGAATTACCATTAAACATCAGGAGAGATCAGTTAGCTTTGAGCTATTGGGCAAATTTACAAGGACATAAACAAAATCATTTGCTACATGAAGTGCTAAAACCTTGCTGAGAAAAGACATACTGCTTTGGTTATTACCCTTGTTAGTATTTTCACTAAAGCCTTGAGATGATTGTCCAAGTTACATAAGCATGCTAAATGGTGGTCAAACATTTGTGCAAGATAAAGAAGCCCTTGAAGCCATGAATCCACCTGTAAGCTGTTTGTTTTACATCAGTGAGCTCCCACACTTTGTCCAGCTGGAGCCAAATACACAAGTGTTGTCAAACACTATAAGGTGTTTGCTGGACTTATAATAGGATCAGTTTTCAGCACTGAGTTGACCATGATGATATCAAAGCCGACTTTTTATTTGTGTGTAAAAAGTGGCTAAATTAAACAGCAGTTCAGTTGTTTTGACTGGTCTAAAAATAATTTGTAGGCAAGACTATTTGCTGCTGTTTATATTAGTTACTTATTACTGACATCAGACAAAAACTATGGGCACAATAAGGTCACTAATGTAACCTCTGGCAACATTTATGAAATTACCACTGTTCTTTCAGTTGTTTAATTTTGTATAAAAATATATCACAGACATGCCTTAAAACTACATTTTTTTCAAAATTGCAATCATATGGCATTAAGGCATAATAAAAAAGAAATATAATTGTTGTAGTAAGTCAGTGATTCCCAACACTGGTCCTTGAGGAACACTATGTTTTAGTAGTTTCCCTGCTCTTCACTCATTCAAATCAGGTGTGTCAAAGCAGGGAAACAACTAAAACATGCACAATAGTGTTCCTTTAGGACCAGGGTTGGGAACCACTGTAGTAAGTCACAATTGTTTTTTGTTTTTTTTAAGTCAAGCACAGGCAAATATTATGGAATCAAGAGGAAAAACTGGACCACTGGTACTTTGTTGCACCACCTCTGGCTTTTATACCACCTTGAATTCTTTGAGGCATGGCCCTAACTCACAGGTGTCAAACTCCATTCCTCGAGGGCCGCTGTCCTGCATGTTTCAGATGTGTTCTTGCTTTAAAACACCTGGTTTAAATGGATGACATGTGGACATGCTCCTGTCGAACTTGATGATTTGGTGAGGAGCTAATCAAACCATTTGACTTAGGTGTGTTGGAGCAGAAAAACCTAAAACCTCCAGGACAGCGGCCCTCGAGGCCTGGAGTTTGACACCCCTGCCCTAACTAATGGCAAACAGTATTCTTCATCAATCTGGCTCCAACTGTCTTTTATTACTGTTGCCAAACCAGCTTTGCAGGTTGGACCTTTGTCGTTAATCCTTTTCTTCAGTATCCACCAGAGATTTTCAAAAGGATTGAGATCTGGACTATTTTCAGGCCATGCCATAGACAATATATTTTTTCTTGACGGAAACTTTGTACCTCCTTTGCCCTATGACAAGATGGATTATCATCTTGAAAAATGAAGTCATCATTGCTAAGCATCTTTTCAATTGTTGAAATAAGAAAAGTGTCCAAAGTTTCCATGTAGACTTAGACTTTTATTGAAGATGTAATGACTGATGTCTCCCCTGCGCCTTTACCTGACATGCAGTCCCATATCAGTGATATTTTAAGTTTTCTGTTGTGACTTTTTGGTCGACCAATATGCTTCTATTTTACAACTTTCCCATTTTGTTTGTACTTGGTCCAGATTTTAGACATAGCTGACTAGGAACAACCAACATCTTTTGCAACATGATTTATGATGATTTACCTTTTTGAAGAAGTTTCATAATTCTATCTTCTCCAAGTGACATTTCTCATGTTGCAGCCATGATTCTTGTCAGTCGCTTTGTGCAACAGCTGTACGGTGTGAGCACTCCCTTTTTTAACTGAAGACTAATTAGCAGGGTTAATCTGATGTAGGAGGGAGGGAGACAGACAGACAGACAGACAGACAGACAGACAGACAGACAGACAGACAGACAGACAGACAGACAGACAGACAGACAGACAGACAGACAGACAGATAGATAGATAGATAGATAGATAGATAGATAGATAGATAGATAGATAGATAGATAGATAGATAGATAGATAGATGTGCAAGCAACATGTGGCTCTTTAGTTTTTCTGCAGTGGTTCTTTGATGTTTTTATCAAAATTACCATCAAAAACAAATAATATTCACAACAACAACAAAAAAAATGCTAGCTTTTGTAGTTTTTTTGTTAAATTTTATGAAAAAAAAATATGTGCATGATTTTTCTGTGATAGAATGATATTTCAACCTGGAGAGACTCACACAGTGAAAAGCTGCAATTAGATAGTTTTGATTAGACATGAAAGAAATAAGGTTTTGGTGCTCGGACCCCGACAGAAGACGAGGGTGCTGTGAATAGCAATAACCTTGGGTTAGAAGCTTTGGATGAGGATTAGAGGCGGTTTCCCCGGGCCGGACACTGATGGTGAAGGTCAAAGAGAGGAAGGAAGTTTAACCCTCCTGTTATGTTCATTTCTGAGGAACATGCAGACCCTCCAAGATTTTGCGATGTTGTGATCGCAACTATTAACGCAAAATCAAGCAAACCCAGCAAAATCACAACTTTTTGCAACTTTGCCCAAAACACTGCAACTTTCCTGCAACTTTAACCTAATATTTATTGTTTCTAAAGTGATTCGCCACTGTTTCTACGGTCTAGTCTCTTATTTGTGGGTTTGTGTAGTGTGGAGTACAAAATAACCCCAAATAACTCATGAAGAAGACATGCAATGTCACATCCTGTTAACATCAGAATGCCGGGAGCACGCAGGAGCTGCGACCGAAGCGAAAATGTGCGCTAATGCTTCACATTTGCCCACAAAGATATCAGTGAAGGACCGCGCAAAACAGTTTCCTACCCAGCTGCACAAGAGTGGGGGGAAGCTGTTTTACACGTCCTGAAATGTAATCATTGAACATAAACGCAAGTCATCCATCAACAAACACTTTGTGTCTGCAAAACATGTGAGGAGAGCTGCAAACGTGGGACAATTCAGAATGGTTATGAATGTCAGTTTATAAGCTATCAAAGTTCTCAAATAAGCACCTTTTGATAATGTCAATGTTTGTTGGTAATTATCTTATAAAACTAGTATTTTTGGTTTATATATTAAAATTTATGGTTGTTTATTGCTTTTAGTAAAAAACAAAAATTGCAACTTTTCATCGCAACTTTTAGGAAAATCTGTCTTTTAACCCCCCCCACCCCCCACCCCACCTCTCTGCCCTCTCTTCTTCAGAGCCTCTCTTTGCATTTTCTCAGAAAAGAAAAAAAAATTGAACTATGGATCTGGTCAGCTGGTCTCTCAACACAATTGATTGAATTTTCTCGACAGGATGGCTGAGCAAAGGAGAGCCAGCATGCCCTGAGATGACATTCTTCGCTGGATACACATTGGATTCCTGAAAACGTTAGAATCCTGATTGTCTATCAAGTCTGTCTGTGGAAGACTTGGAGGATCTTTACATATTTGGAATTTTGATAGCAGGATTTCTGCTGTTTGGATTAGGCAGTTACCTGACTTATTGTCAAATTTGTTGGATGGGCTTGGCGAACTACACTCAGACTATGTTGTTATGGGAGCTGAATCGCAAGTTGGATGTTAGTTTAGTTTAGTTTATCTTAGCTCATACTTTAGATATTGTTAGATTGTTAGGTTCCTAGTTGTTGTTTAGTTTAGCTACTATTTTGTCTGGTTTCATGATTTTATTTAGATTATCCTATACTCCATTTAGATTATACACGATTCACTTAGTTTAGACATGATTGATATGTTTTGCTTTTTTGTTTTATTGTGTTTATATTCCATTTAGATTATTCACGATTCTTTAAGATTATACATGATTGATGTGTTTTAGATAGATGTTTTAGATATGTTTAGTTTTTCTGATTATGATTTCATTTAGATTATTGGGGCCTGCCAGCAGTGCATAGAGAGCAGTACAATGCCTTGCTTCGCAAGGCATTGTACTGCCTCATGCAATGCATGCAGGCACCTCTTACTCTACACAGAATAAGGTGTCTCTTTATTTATTATTCTTCTGTTACCCTTAATGCAGCCCGAACCAGGCAAAGAACCCCCACAAATTTTATATCAGAACGACCGGCTCGGTCTCGGCATGAGGGCTACTACTTTTATTCGCGTTTCGTGTTACTATGGCGACGTACTCGCCAAAAAACACGCAAAAATTTC
>NC_051449.1:27164362-27167776 GCF_001649575.2 Kryptolebias marmoratus
GGACCAGCCCTTTATGATTCCTGTCTGCAACTGATCAGCTCTTGGAGCCATCTTGGTTCAGCACGGACGCACGCCGTGGCAGGCCCCGTCAAAGTTTCTCCAGGAACTTTCTAGTTTTAGCTACTATTTTGACTGTCTCAGCTCATGCTTAGATATGTCTGGTTTCATGATTTTATTTAGATTATCCCATATTCCATTTAGATTATACATGATTCATTTAGATTATACATGATTGATGTGTTTTCCTTTTTTGTGTGTGTTTCATTGTATTTCATTATGTACGGATTCTGTTTTTGTTTCTGTTGTAAAGCACTTTGGATCGCCTTGTTGCTTAAAAGTGCTATATAAATGAATCTCACTTCACTTCACTAAAAAATGGATGTTGAAATTTTTTTATGTCCACTGGAAAAATCTACACAGTAAGAAACAACATTTATATTTGAAATTGATTTTTTAGAAATTTGTTTTACATTTTGAATTTTTTTGCTTTTTAAGGAAGGAAGTTCATAAATGAACTTGAGACACCTATTCTATTAGGGGTCAAATTGACCCATTGATTTAAAATTTCAATCAGTGTTTTTGAACCAGAAATGAATAAAATAACAAAATTAGAGATTAGCAACATGAACACAGTGCATATGTCTGTGAATTTCCACAGTTTACAAGTTATATGTCATCGTGTGATAGCAAACACTATTCATTATTTTAGATACACAAAAATGAATAGGTGGAAAAGAACAAGATGCATATGTTTTTTTATCTACACAGCACATGAGGGACATGTCATCACATTGTGCTTTGTGCAAATTAATTTTGCACATTTCACACACGTCGTGCTCATCTTGGTGGCTTGTAAACCTGGCACCTCTGAATGCCACTAGCCTTTCATCCACTGTAACATTAGGGTCTAGGTTATAGAGCAGTGGAAGTTACTCAACCCACTTGTCCCATACTGCCCTAATAGCTTTCAGACACATCCTCGTCTATTTCACTGTCTTGATCAAAGATAAGTTCAGGGCTGTCATATTTTTGAATCATAAAAAGTTCTAACAGTGACTACATCACATGTGTCTGCAGTGTGTAATGTTTTTAGGACTCCTTTGCAGAGAATATTTATATGTTTTCACCCTCCCCTGCTGAGTGTCCACTCAATGTGGGTTTTATTTACCCACAGGAACAGAAAAGGATCCCATCAAAACTCACAACAACACCTGCATTTCCACAGTTTAATAGTGAGATAAAGAGAATAGGAAGAGGGTGTGCATCTCTGTATGTGTCTGTATATGTGTTTGAGGTGAAGTATGTCTCACAGTTGCAAAGAAACAAAAAGTATAAGACATTTTTTACCTTTTCTTACCCTTCATTTTGACTGCCGGGTCAAATTGACCCGAACAGTATCTATGTAATGTTTAAATGCAGGTGGGGGTTGCAAATATGTAAAATGAACCATTTTCATTTTATATGTTAATTATACTAATTAAGCCAAGCAGAAGAAGTTTAATCCAGAAAAAATACATGTAACTATTTTTTTGAGATGTTTGATCTTTGAAATGGGTCAATTTTGTGAGGATCTGGAGTTAGCTCTGCCTATGGGCGGTGATACTAACCCATCCTTCCTCAGCTGTTCCTGATTTCATTGATGAACTGATCCAGCATTTAAGCCTCCGGCTGGTTCCAGACCAACGCTGGAGCATCAAACCTCACTGGTTAGAGTCTCAGCCACAGGTTCTAACCTCAAGCTAGTGACTTTGGTAATTTGTTGTATTTTGCTCTTCGACTCAGGTTGCTGCCTCGCCTAAAGGGTTGTTACCCGACGGAAACTTACCTGGATTACGTCTGGATTACTTACCTTGCTGGACCACTGGATCTCTTACCTTCAGGATCATCTCGGAACCCTTCGCCACCTCCTTGACGCCACGAACGCCTTCTACACCTGTAAGATAGACAGAGACATTATTCACAGACTCATCTGTTCTCAACACGCAAACCAAGACTTGTACCCAAGACTCACCCTGCTCCTTCTTGCCTTCTAGAATGTTCCTGACTACCACCACTGTAGATACCTGCACCTTGTAAATAAAATCACTTACCTTAATTCTGATCTCCGTGTCTGGTTTTGGCTTCGCTCCTTGGACTGAAAACCTGGTTTATGTCAAATTTGACCCGCAACATAACAGGAGGGTTAAAGGAGCTGGGAAAATAAGGGTGGAGAAGAGGCTGAGGTGGGTTGAAGTTCGGCTGGTGAATAGATACATTAGTCCTTTTGAATGAAGGCTTGCTCGCTGATTGGTTAAGATGAGCCGGGGTCTGATGCTGATACGCTGTAGTAGAAGTGCATGACACAGCGATTGGATGATGCAGGTGAGGCTGAAGTGGGTTTTCCAGTTTAAATTTTTGCCTAGGCTTCATTGGGAACACAAGAAGCAAACCATTTTAATCAGTTTGCACTTGAAGTTTGTTAGCCACTTTAATAATCCAACTTTCAACTACACTGTGGGAGCCTCCAATGAAGTCACCCAATGTGTTTGTCACATTTGAGGCAAGTCGCTAAAAGGAAAAAAAAAGAAAGTACAGTTTGTACGCATATCACAAATCACAGAAACTGAGTCCTCAAAAAAACTTTCTAAAAAATATGGCAGATTCCTCAGATAAAAAGAATTAGAAGTAAAAACTTGCTTTAATAACTTAATTAAAGAAAATTCAGCAAATCACAAATAACCAACAAAATGGCCTATAATGTTCACTCTATAATTTGTTAGGAAGCAGTAATATTTGTTTTTTCAAAGTGGAATACTTCATAATTTTCTACAAATATAAACAGACTTGCACAGTTTATTATTTAAATGTCCTCAAAAGATGCATACATAAAAGTTTTAATTTCCTTGTCTTAAAATGTAAAAAAAATCAAATGTCAAAAATTTATTGTAATTATTTAATTTTATAATGTAAAATGTTACAGTTTTAATAGAATTTATCTTAAAACATGTTATCTTAAAAAATGTTATCTTTATCTTCACATTCAAGTAAGTTTTGTGTTTTTGAACAGATTGTATTTGTCTAGAGAATGTGCAAAAATTACAAAAAATTAAATTAATGTAATAGTTGCAGTCTCCTTTTTTTTCTGCTCCTGGTGGAAGGTGGACGTGTTTCTTTTCTCCCTGTCTCTCTGTCCCCTGAACCCTGAAGGGTAAAATCTTGGAGAAGCTGCTCGTTTCGGAACAACAGATTGGACCTGAAATTCGGCTTATTGGATTCAAGAATGTACCAGCAAAGACTTCAAGGCAGACTCAAAACAAAGTCAGCCTGTTCCAAAACAACTCTGTTGTTATCTACATTTGGCTTCCCGATGTGGCCTTGAAGGCCAAAGTCTTATCAATTCTCCCTGGAATTTATGTCAACAGAAGCTCGTTGCCC
>NC_051449.1:27168178-27184019 GCF_001649575.2 Kryptolebias marmoratus
GGTTTAGCTTAGCTTATTTAGACAATTAGTACCTGTCATTATCATGTTCTGTAACTTTGTCTGTAATTTTGTTCTTGTGTTGTAAAGCACTTTGAGTTGCCTTGTGCTGAAAAGTGCTATATAAATAAATGTACCTACCTACCTACCTACCTGTCTTATTCTTCAGGAAACCAAGACATTTCGGACAATTCTATGCTTCCAACTTTAAAACCTTTTTTCCATTCTCACATTCCTGTGTTCCAGTGCACAAAGCAAGGTCTATAAAAATCTGGTTTAATAAGTTCAGTGTGGAGGACCTTGACAGACCACACAAAGCCATTAACTCAGCCACATTAAGGACCTTTGGGATGAACTGGAATAGCAGCTGAGAGCAAAAGATTCTGGTCTAGCATTAACTTGACCATATACATCCTCTATACAATTAATGGGCACAAATTCCCACAGAAACATTCCAAAATGATGTGGAAAGGCTTCCAAAAGTGTTTGTGTTGAAATTGTATGTATACAGTGCCTTGCAAAAATCTTCATGCTCCTTGAACTGTTTCACATAGTATTTTACTAATATTTTATGTGAAAGACTAACACGAAGTAGTAGTAAGTAAGATTTTATTTATTTTACAATTAAAAATCTGAGATGTATGGCGTTTCTTACTTCTAACAATAACAGCCAAACTCCATTTTTTAAAATTAAAAATCTTATTGTTACATATTTTTGTAACAGAGCACCTTACTCAGATTGTAGGCTTACTTGTGGTTCTTAGAGTTTCTAAAAATAGAATGGGAGGCAGAGCTTTCAGTTATCAGGCTCCTTTCTTTTGGAACCAATTTCTAGTTTCTGTCCGTGAGGCTGACTGTCTGTCTACTTTTAAGACTTAAGTCTTAAGACCTTCTTTTCATAAATCCTACAGTTAGGGTTGGCTTGGGTTTCCTGAGCTATCCCTTAGTTATGCTGCTATAAGCTTAGACTGTTAGAGTACAAATTGATCACATTTCCTCACTCTGCTGCTGTCTTTACTTCTATACTGTAATTATTTAACAGTGCTGGGCCGTCAGGGCCAGCAAGGCCTTCTCTGCTGGCCTAACATAACCAAAAATCATGATCAAAATTATGATAAAGGTTAATTTAATTTTTATTTACTTTCCCTAGATATCCAGAAGTATTCATATTCTCTTCATGTCATATTATGCTCCTTCCAGTGCTGTTGTTTTTAGGTTAGAGTTTTTATCCAATCAGAATTCAGCTATCTTATGTTGCCAGGTTATATGAAATCTGCCCGGGCCTTCAGAATCAACAATGCGGGCATCTGTGCACTGTAAGTGAACGGGCAAATAAAGTTGATAGATAGTTGCGATAGCCAATCAGATCACGAGTTGTGTCAGTAAGGCCCTCTAGCTGGCCTCACATTGAACGTAACATTTACACGTCCTGTGATTGGATATGGATACTTACTAGTTTGAGCCACGGCAGTCCTATGCAGATCGACAGAGTCACACCCGGGACTGTTAACGGTGAAAAACTTTTTTAACCCACAATGGCCGAAGGAGAGCAACACATTGATTTGGTTGCTGATATACTGGCAAGGCTGTTTTCAAGACGAACTTTTCAAGAGAAGCTAGATCTCGTTAGAAGAGAACGGCGGACCCCCGAGCTAGCTAACCTGTTCCAGAATGGATTTTGCATTGAAACACAGCCATTTTGGTAAGTCATTCACTTGTCTGTCAGCCACGCCCATCTTCACCTGTCCCGACTCAGTAATCATTCCACCTGTTCCCACTCACCTCGTTATCCTCAGTCTTAAAAACCCGGTCACTCTTCCCATACCTCGTTGGTCCATTGTTTGATGTTTGTTTGTTGCTGCCTTGCTCCATGTTTCCTGTTTTCTGAGTCCTGTTCCGGTAATGCTTTTAAGTTTAGTTTTTGTTTGTTTGCTGCCTCGTCAGCTTTTTGTTTGTTTCTTTTGTTTAATAAATTAGTTTTTCTTTAAAGTCTGTGATCTGAGTTCGTCTCTGTCATCCACACTCGTGACAGATGCTGCGGGTTTGAATCCAGGTTGTGTCAGAAAGGGCATCCAGCGTAGTTCACAGGGAACATCTGAAAAAATCTAAACTGAGTTTCATGAAATCCACAAGTCAGATCTCTTTAGTTGTGTCAATGCTGAGTTAGCATTCACACTTGTTGTCCTGTTTAAAGTTTCTTCTGTTCGTTTTTTGCATTCAAAATACTTCTGCATACTTTGGGCATTTTTTAAACATTCACATTTAAAAATGTAAAAATCTCAATGAGGAATGGTGTGCTATAACTTTTGGTTTTTAAATTTTTTTACATTTCAAAATATTTAACTTCATTTAAAATTAAAATCCCCATCTAAAATCAATTCAAAAATTTCAAAACAATAATCTCTTTGACATCTGCTGCAGCATATTTGCTCTATTATGGTCTTTTTTTGCTTCTTCAGCTTTTAGCTACTATTCTGCCGCTTTTAGATACAGTGTTGCAACTTTAAGCTTTTACCTCAAGTTTTGCTAATTTTAGCTTTTAGTTAGTTTTACTTTTTTTTGTTTTTTTTTTACAAATGTCTTGCTAATTTTATTGATAGCTATAGTTTTGCTAGTTTTAGTTTTTAAGTAGGGATTTGTAAATTTTAGCTTTTAACTACTGTTTTTCTCATTCTGTTTCAACTAGCGTTTTGCAAACTTCAGGAAAAAGTAATGGTTTTGCTAAATTTATTCTTAGCTATAATTTTGCTGGTTCCAGATTTTAGCTTCTGTTTTGCTTTAATTGTGGTTTAGCTTGTTTTAACTTTTAGCTATAGTTTGTGATTTTAGCTCAAAGCTACAGTTTTACTCATTTTAGCTCCTGTTCTGTTCTTTTATATCCTTATCAATGTGCTTTCATTATTAATTCTTAACAATGTCATTCAGGACTCAGCATTCTTACTGCATTTTAGCTGAAATTTATTTTTTTTCTAGTTTGTTTTGTATCTAAAAAGTTACATCCACACAGTTAAAGCTGTGAGCATTTATTTTCTGCACACAAAGTAGCACACAGACACCCTATCCTTCTCAATATTTCTTTTACCACACAGCAAAACACTCCAACAGTGTAGCAAAGATGGAACAAAGTAGCAAAACAGCTTTTTGCCTTTTAACATCATCGAATGAATAATAAAAAGCTCCCTCTCTTTCTCTGTAAATCTGTGTGTGTGTCTCATACTGAAAGAAGCGTCATTGAGCTGAGTGGAGTACATTAGACACAAAGAGTATAGTTTAGGGGGTCTGTTTGCCGAGCTGTGCCTCATACTGGTGCTTGCTGTCACTCAGGTCAGAGCTCTGAAGAATGCCAAACTTAGTTTCCAGCGCCAAACTCTGAACACCCCCCACACACACACACACACACACACACACACACATTTTTTTTGCTGCTGCAATAGATAGTGTCACTCTGGTAAAGTTATGAAAGTTCTAACAGAAAGTTTGAGTGGATCAAATCAAACAATTATTGAGTTTTTTATTTTATTTTACTTGAACAGCCAGATCACAGTGGAGATTTAAAATAATTGAAAACAAAAAGAACACAAACTGTCCTCTCTAAAACCAGAAAGTAATTTGTGTTTTGAAGTTATCTAAGATGGCAAAATGCCGACATTTTAATTTCTAAACTGTAGATTTGTAAAAATTAACCAAGATTTAAAAGTGTTAAAGCTGCTGCCACTGGCTTATTATGGTCACTATGGTAACCACACACTTTTGTTTCTCACTTCCTGAGGACACTTTTAATAACACAGGCAGACAGAAACAAAGATTAAAAGATCACTTCACTTCATCACAGTGATGAAGTAAAGATTCAAAGCAATCTGCTGGCTTCCTTAGATAAATAACTTTTGTTAATTGGCTCTTTATAATGTTTGTAAATGGTTTTGTACAGTGCCCCGAGACGACTTTTGTTGGTGCTATATAAATACTGAATTGAATTGCGTTTCAAAAACATGACAACTAGACTTTATTTTTGTAGTTGAAGGCATGTCATTTTTTATACAAGGAGCTTTTTCAGTTCAGAACAAAAGTGGGGAATTCCAAACTTTTAAAATGCAGTGAGGTACTCCATTAACGTGAGCTATAATCACATGTAAATTACTCCCTTCCATTCCCTCCTGAGAGTTGTTAGGGTCTTTGTAAGCCTAGTGAGGTAACTGGGCTGCATCTGTGCCGTCAGGCGATGGGGCCTGAGTTCCCATTTTGAGACACTATCTTCTTACGATCCCTTCTTAGGAAGTGAATCGTGGGCTCTTACGCTCATAATTGGTAAATGGCATGGCTTGCACTTATATAGCGCTTTATCTAGTCCAAGGACCCCAAAGCGCTTTACACTACAATCATTCACCCATTCATCCACACATTCACACACTGATGGCGGTAAGCTACATTGTAGCCACAGCTGCCCTTGAGGTCAGGACTCTGTGCAGGCCAGTCATGTTCTTTCACACCAAACTGTCACTGTTCAAGAATAACTTATGTCTATCAAGTCATTTCACTTCGCGTTGCCTGTCACCTGACTCCTGCTGCATCAGCTGCCTCTTTGCCGACCTTTTTCAAACATTACCACAACCTCCGGTGATCAGACAGAATGCTGCCCCTCAACGGGCTCTGGGCCTCAACCTTTCTTCGTGTTGGAATCCTGTCAAGGCCTGAGCAGCCTCCAAGTTCCTTAAAGACAAAGTAATGACTGGCCCCTTCACAGCTTTTGATCAGATGAAGCACCCTGTGTAATGAGAAACATATGAATATAAGTGACATCCCATTCTTAATGCATTGGGTTTAATTTAATGTTGGCACACCCTTTGTAAGTATAACGGCTTCAGCCCTTCTGAAAAAGCCTTCCCACAGGGTTTAGGAGTGTGATTATGGAAATTTTCTGACCATTCTTACACAGGTGCATTTGTGGGGTCAGACACTAATGTTGGACGAGAAGGCCTGGCTTGCAGTCTCTACTCTAACATCCTAAAGGCATTCTGTTGGGTTGAGGTCAGGACTCTGTGCAGGCCAGTCATGTTCTTTCACACCAAAGTCACTCATCCATATTTTTATTGCCCTTCTATGCGCACTGGTGCAAGTCATGTTAGCTTAGCTGCCGAGCCCAACTCCTGAAAAACAGCCCAATACTATAATCCCCCCTCCACCAAATTACAATTGGCACAGTGTAGTCAGACAAGTATCGTTCTCCTGGCAACTGCCAAGCCCAGACTCGTTTATTGGATTGCCAGACAGAAAACTGTGATTTGTCACTCCAGAGAACACACCTCGACTGCTCTAGAGTCCAGTGGCGGCGTGCTTTACACCACTGCATCCAACACTTTGCATTGCTCTTGGTGATGTAAGGCTTGAATGAAGCTGCTCGGCCATAGAAATCCAATCCATGAAGCTCTCTACGCACTGTTCTTGAGCTAATCTGAAGGCCACATAAATGGTAAATGGCCTGCACTTGTATAGTGCCTTATCAAGTCCAAGGACTCCAAAGTGCTTCACATTACAATCAGTCATTCACCCACTCACACACTGATGGTGGTAAGCTACACTGTAGCCACAGCTACCCTAGGGCAGATTGACAGAATGGAGGCTGCCATTACATACCGGGTCCCACCACCAGTAGTCAAGGCTGGTGAAGTGTCTTGCCCAAAGACACAATGGCTGAGATGGACGCAGCGCTGGCTCAAACCAGCAACCCACTGATTACAGGATGAAACCCTACTTCCCGAGCCACTACCTTGAGCCACTGCTGCCCAAACATCAAGTTTGGAGGAATGTAGCTACTGACTCAGCAGAACGTTGGTAACCTCTGTGCACTATGTGCCTCAGCATCCGCTGAACCAGGTCTGTGATTTTATGTGGCCTACCACTTTCTTGATGATTTGCTGTTGTTCCCAATTGCTTCTATTTTGTTATAATACTACTAACAATTGGCTGTGGAATATTTAGTAGCAAGGAAATTTCACCACTGGACTTACTACACAAGTAGGATCCTATCACTGTACCACACTAGAATTCACTGAGCTCATGAAAATGATGCAGACTGCTTGTCTAGGCACTTGATTTTATACATATGTGGCCAGGGAAGTGATTGGAACACCTGAATTCAATTATCCGGATGGTTGAGTGTAGCCTTTTGGAATATAGTGTGTTTCATCAAGCTAACCTGACAACCTGGCAGAATTAGTAAAATCTTCTGACCAAAGTCCAAAGTGAACTCAGCCTTCCTACGACCCCTCTATCCCTTTGCACTGCTCGTCTATTTTTGATCAGTTTGAGCCGGTGTCTTTCTCTTTTCTTGAGGACACAGTTGGGTAATCTCCCATTTGTTTCTAAAATATTAGAGAAGGTTGTTTACAACCAGTTGTTACCTTTTTTAGAGGACAATGGTATCACTGAGCTGTTTCAATCTGGGTTCAAAGCCCTCCACAGTACAGAGAGTGCACTTCTGAGAGTTTCTAATGATATATTCTTGTCAACAGACTCTGGAATGTTTGTTATTTTAGTGCTTTTAGATTTGTCCACTGCATTTGACACCGTTGATCACAATATATTAATCTCTCGTCTTGAGCACTGTGTGGGCATCAAGGGTGTCGCCCTCAATTGGTTTCGGTCCTACCTGACTAACAGGAGTTTCTGTGTAAAAAAATGACAATTTTGTGTCTTCCACAGCTCCTCTTCCATATGGGGTTCACCGGGGCTCAATCCTTGGCCCTCTTTTATTTGCTCTCTACCTTCTCCCTCTCGGCTCGGTTTTCAGAAAGCATGGCATTTCATTCCACTGCTATGCTGATGATTGCCAGATCTATTTTCCCTTGGCACAAAATAATACAGTCCAGCAACNTAGATCTTGGCTCACTGTCATTTTATCTCAAGGATTGTGTCACCAACCTGGGGGTGAAGTTTGACTCTGATTTTAAATTTGAAAAACGGATCAGCAGTGTTGTTCAGAAAAGTTTTTATCAGCTTCGTCAAATATCAAAGGTCAAACCAATCCAAACAAGATCTGACCTGGAGAAATTAACCAATGCTTTTATTACAGCTCGTCTCAACTACTGTAATGCACTGTATGTAGGCATTAGCCAGACTACTGTAATGCACTGTATGTAGGCATTAGCCAGACTACTGTAATGCACTGTATGTAGGCATTAGCCAGACCTCTGTAGCCCGTCTGCAGCTTGTGCAGAACTCTGCTGCTCGTTTGTTAACTCGGGGCCCGTAGGCGCGAGCACATTACTCCCATCTTGGCGTCCCTTCATTGGCTCCCTGTGCACTACAGAATTAATTTTAAGCTCCTGTTATTTGTTTTTAAATGGTTGAACAACTTGGCCCCACCACATCTATCTGAGCTGCTTCAGCCTTACTGCCCACCCCGATCCCTAAGATCAGCTGATCAGTCACTGCTGACAGTCCCCAAAACTAGGCTGAAACTCAGAGGCGACAGAGCATTTGCTGTTTCTGTTTTTAAATCTCTTTTAAAAACACTTTTATTCTTTGGCTTTTAACACACTGTGATTTTTGTCTTTCTTGGCACCTAAAACATACCTGCTGTGAACTCGTATGTGTATGTCTCTTTTTATCTATTTATCTGTTTATTTGTTTTATCTATTTCCTTTTTACTGTTTTTATCTTTCTGTTGTACAGCACTTTGGCTACCCCTGTGGTTCTTAAAATGTGCTATATAAATAAAGTTGATTGATTGAACTATTTACTAAAATAGTTTAAAGTATTTCAAATTTTTGTGCTGATAAGAAACTGAAAACATTAATCCTAAAATCCAAACATTCTGTTCAAATAATTCTTCTGTTTCAGAGAAACTACTTTTTAGATTAAAGTATTACTTGTTGCAGTGTTTTATCTTGATAAATCCTCATTCAAGATAATTACTTATATTGTTTTTTTAATAAATTATGGAACATTTTCAATATGCTTCTACAGAAGCTTGGAAGTGTATGTGTGTACTACTAATCTAAACAAAGAAAATTCAATACATGCTTCCTGGTAAAATAAAAATTAAAATACAAAACAAGACAATAAAAAGATAATATACACTTCCTGTATTTTAAATTTGACTAGTGGCCCCTTTATTTATTTTTTTACCTGAAAGTAAATCTGGAGGTTTTCTTTGAAGGAGCACTTGAAGAATAAACTAGAGCCCAGTTACATTTCTTCTGCTTCTGCTGAAGAAACAGTCTTTCATTTGTTTCTCTCAGTTTTCTGGAGCACTCTAGCATGGAGATAACAATGTCTTGAACTGGACTTTACTCGCCTGCCAATCAATTTGTTTAACTCTGTAGGCAAGGGCAGTGATTGGTGGACCCTGCATACACACTCCCTTCTTTCCAACAAAGAGTCCCATATGCCCTCCCAGCAGGGGGCAGCCCTGATATGAGGCCCATGCATTTAGAGACCCAGTTATAGGAATTTGGAGTAAGTAGAATAAAAGGACTGCCATCAGCGAAATGAGTCTCAGAACAAATCAAGTAGAATACATAATTAATGTGTCACTCATCATGTAGTCCTGAACCTACATTAGACTCTGCTCACATCTCCTTGGTTCTGCTGACATGAAACAATGACAGGAAACTTTATTACAGCTTAACCACTTAAACAAAGCAAAGTACATGGAAGTTTATTGGTAAATGCAAATTAAACTGCCCAATAAATCAAATGGTTTTTTTGAGTCCAGGTAAATGTTTTTTTTCAGTCCAACTCAAATAAGTTTTTTAGACATCACCAATTCACAACAAAGGTTGTCTCAGAGCATTATATGATAAAAATAAATACATTTAAATCAGATTAAAATTCATTATGAGTTGGTAAAAGTTATCTAACGAAGCCAGCAGATTGTGTTGAATCTTTACTTTGTCACAATCTCCCATCATGAGCAGCACCTTGGTGCCAGTGGAAGGGAATGACTCCCTTTTAACAAGAAGAAACCGTTGGCAGAACCACGAGAGGATGAGTGGCCATTTGCCTCAGCTGGCTGCAGTTTAGGAGAACAGGAAAAAACCATACAAAAAGAAAGTGATCCAGGTGTAGTTTCTATGGGAGACAAACACAGGTTAATGACAGGAATAATTGCAATTATAAACATGGAGTGTAGATGGAGAAAAGACAGCAGCAGAGTGAGGAAATGTGGTCAGTTTGTCCTCCAGCAGTTTAAGCCTTTAGCAGCATAACAAATGGATAACTAAGAAAATCCAAATCAGTCCTAACTTTACTTTAGCGTTTGAATGTGTAAGTGATTTAACACACAGGTAGGTCAGAGGGACTAAATTCAAGATATGTAGATTAAAATTATTGTAACTGCAATTGCAGAAGCAATTCTTTTTTTTTCTTTCTTTTTTCTGAGCAAATAAGATAGGTATCAGAATAGTCAGCTAAGATTGAGTGTGACAATGTTTCTGCCTAAGGGTTTGACTATGTGGGCAGGATTAATCAAACAGGATAGTATTAAGCCTAGTCTTGAAAGTAGACAAGATGTCAGCCTCATATACAGAAACTGAAAGGTGGTTCCAGAAAAGAGGAGCCTGATAACTGAAAGCTCTGCCTTTTGAAAGCTAGGAACCACAAGTAAACCTGCAGTCTGAGAGCAAAGTGCTCTGTTAGGAAAATATGGAGCAAAAAGATCTTTAAAATAAGATGGAGCTTGGTTGTTGGGAGCTTTGCATGTTTGAAATAAGATTTTAAGTTATTTTCTTAATTTCACAGGAAGATAATGGAGAGAAGCTTAAATTGGAGAAATATGATGTCATCAGAATGCTGGAAGCAGCATTTTGGATCAGTTGGAGATTTTTTAAAGAGTTTGGAGACCCAGATAATAAAGAATTGCAATAGTCCAGCCTAGAAGTGATAAGTACATGAACCAGTTTTTCTGCATCATTTTGAGACAAGCTGTTTCTAACTTCAGTGATAATGCACAGGTGGAACAAAGTGGTCCTGGTAATATTTTCAATGTGGGAGTTAGTTAAATGACATGTCCTGATTTAAAAACAAAAAACACCAAGGTTCTTTACATTAGAACTGGAGTGTAAAGTTCAGTAATGGGACTAACCAAGCACAGAATATATTTTTAAAAGATTTATTTAGAAATCTGGAACTGGTGGGAGCCATGGACTGGTCACACAAAGGGCAAAAGCAAGGTCAAAACCAGGAGATCAAAAATCGTTTGGAAGGTAACACTGGACATCTACACAAAGAGTTGCTATTGATAATCTGGCTGGGTGGAGCTTAAATAGAACATAAAAGGTGAGAGGCAGCAAACCAATGAGCAGGCACAGGTGGGCTGAATAAACTGATTACTGCCTAACATGTGAGCATACTGTTATGATTTAGGTTTTTCTTGATTGATTCTTGTATTTGCTTTATTGTCCTTGTCTTTGTATTGTTTTGTCTTCTTTGTACCTTGGTTCTGTTTTCTCACCATTCACCTGTCCTCTGCTCAGTAGTTTTCCGGTTACCTGTCACACCCGTCACACCCATCTCCACCTGTCAGCAGTTGTAATCACTCACCTGTGCCCACTTCCCATAATCATCCTCTGCTTTAAAACCTGGTCATTTTCTCCACTCCCCTGCCGGTTCATTGTTTGTTGTTTGGTTCATGTTGTGTCTCTCGTTCCTCCATGCCTTGCCTTGCCTTTTTGTAAATTAGTTATAGTTGTTTTTGCTGTCAAGTCAGCCTTTTGTTTTTGTTATATTTTACTTTATTAAATTAGTTTCAATTTAATGATGATTCTGCGTTCTGGATTAACCTGTCTCCCTGCCTCATGACACAGACATGGAAATAAACAGATTGAAACATGACATGGATGTCAAAATAGTTGCCATCCAGAGGAAGTGAGATGTTGCAAAGTTTGTTCCTAAGCTAACACACTTAAAAAAACAGAGGCAAAGAAAGAGAAAATTTCTGTAAGAAGTTGTGATGTTGCAATCACAACTAATAACCCAAATTCAACAATTTCCTACAGACATTGCTTTAACTTGCAATTTTTATTAATCACTGCAATTTTTCTGCTAATTTGATGGTTCATCTTAAGCCCCTATCCAGTCTTACTTTCTGGACTTCAAGCAGAAAGGCAGTATAATAGTGACATAGTTAACAGTGTACTACTGACATACAAATAAAATTGGGTTAGAACATGGCCAGTTAAACGGACATATACACACATACATTAAGGTCCAAGTGATCATACTGTGGTAGCAGACCAAAGCAGATACATCCAAAAATAAGCATTGTACCTAAAATATATGTAAAATTGTCTCCCTTAATCCACACAAACAATAACACAACACAACACAGAACAACAAAAAAAAAAAGGCGCCAGGGCATACTTCTGTCAATCTATCAGATTTGTCAAATTTGAGTCATAGGAGAAGGTCAAAGAAGAAGAGATACCGATAAGAGTGGTAATCACCCGCAGCATATGTAACATCTTTTCAGTCTGGGATACTAGGGAAATTCATCTTTCTAGGAGTTCTTAATAAAGGGCTCCACAATCTCAAAAACTCAGTGGAAGAGCCTCTTAAAGTAAAATAGATTTTTTTCGAGTTTAATGAAATATAGTGCATCTCTAAGCCAATGGACAAATGATGGAGGTCGAGGAGACTTCCTTTTCAATATAATGACTCTCCATGCCAAAAAGGTCAAAGCTAAGGAGGATTTTGAAAAGAGGACAGGATGAGCCAAGGAGGTGCAACTCAAAACAAGCCAGCCAATGGGTTAAGCTCCAACTCCTTGTCAAAAATATCTGAGAAAACACCAAAAACTTTGAACCAGTAATTAAAAAGCTGAGGGCAAAGCCACATAGTGTTGATCAAATTGGCTGTAGAATGCTGGCATCTATCACAAACAGGAGAAACGTTGGTGTAAAACTTGGCCAGACGTGCTTTGGTATAATAAGTGTGATGCACAAGTTTGCATTATAATAGATTATGCCTGGCACAAATGGAGGTCTTATGCACTAAAGACAGGATCTGTGTCCAAAGATCCTCTGAGATGACCAAGGTTCTCCTCCTAAAGCGATCTAAAGGAATTCAGTGTTTGTGGGCAGAGTAGGTAGGTACATTTATTTATATAGCACTTTTCAGCATGAGGCAACTCAAAGTGCTTGGAGTAACATAATTTGATTGTGAATAAAAAAGATGGCACCTTTCATTTTGAAGTTTGGTTTTAGAAAAATATCTAACCACCCTGGGGTGGTTGGGAAAATTTGAATAGGTAGAGCGAACAAAGCTACACACCTGTAAGTATCTAAGAAATAGATGGTGTGGGAGATCAAACTTCTCAGAAAGTTGCTGGAACGAAGCAAAAATATTATCAATATACATATCATGAAAAGTTGAAATTCCCATTCTTCTCCATAACAAGAACATATTGTCTGTAAGAGAAGGTGGAAAAATATGGTTTTCAGGTATAGGGGCATAGACAGAAAGATATTGCAAACCGAAACAACGTCTGAATTGCATCCACAGCCTTAAGGATGCATCGACTATTTTATTAGAAGTATAAGGTTTAGTTGAAGACTGTACTGGTGAGTGTAGTAAGGCTGCTAAGGACACAGGTTTTACAGAGTTGGCCTCCATAACAAGCCAAGCTTGTGAAGAAGGGCTATCTGACTGGAGCCAATATCTAAAAAGTTTAATATTTGAAGCCCAATAATAATTTGGCAAAGCCATTGAGGTGTCTGGGCTACATCTGTACTGTGTTGCAATGGGGCCTGACTTCCAAGTTGAGACATTGTCTTCAGCTACAATCCCTTCTTGGGAAGTGGATTTTGTTTTCCTAAGCTCATGTTGTTGAAAAGCAACTGCACAGAGACAAATATGGAAAGTTATCTGTTGCACGTCTGAAGACCCCAGCTTATCACTATAAAGGGAATTGAATGTACTTGAATCCATACTGTTAAGGTCTGTCCCAGTGGGGCATGTGTGTGTGTTATATTCTACAACTGGGTGTGGTAAATGCTAATAAAAAGAAGCAGCCCCAGAGAAACGGGGGATTTTCACTGATTGGGCCAGAAGTCCCGATTCGGCACAGACTGTTATTTTTTAATAAACTCTCACTGTTCAAGAATAACTTATGTCTGTAAAGTCCTTTCTTTTGATCAGTACATCGTTACTGCAATTATGAAGACCCAGAAGAACGTCCACCTTTTGAAGGCACTTCACCATCCCCCCAAGCTTTTAAGGTCTTTGTAGAACTTGAGTGTGTATGCAAGGGACCTTTCCATTCCAAAAAAATTTGATAATGATACTATAAAAAAAATGTGAAAGAAAAATAGGGATGCACTGAAATAGGTAGGAAAACTGTAGGAGGATATTCATTTTGATCAAGTATATCAGAGCGACCGATGAGAGGCCGAGCACTCCTTAACACGCAATAGTAAAGGGGAGAAATTTAGCTTTGAAAAGCTCCTTGTAATCAGATGTAGCATAGATTCCTAAATAGGTAAATCTCTGGTCTGTGACTTTAAATGGTAATGTATGCAATGGGTAACTTTTAGCTAACGAATTGACTGGGAATAATTCACTTTTGCTGAGGTTTAATTTATAGCCCGACAACTGGCCAAATTTACCAAGTCTGGCAAGTACAGCAGGAATAGAAATATTCAAATAAGAAATGTACAAAAGTAGATCAGTGTACAGAGAGACTTTGGTTTCTATATTGTTCCTCTTAATACCTATAATGCAGTGGTGGGCCATCAGGGCCAGCAAGGCCTTCTCTGCTGGCCTAACATAACCAGAAATCATGATCATAATTATGATAAAGGTTAATTTATTTTTTTATTTACTTTCCCTAGATATCTAAAAGTATTCATATTCTCTTCATGTCATATTATGCTCCTTCCAGTGCTGTTGTTTTTAGGTTAGAGTTTTTATCCAATCAGAATTCAGCTATCTTATGTTGCCAGGTTATATGAAATCTGCCAGGGCCTTCAGAATCAACAGTGCGGGCATCTGTGCACTGTAGGTGAACGGGCAAATAAAGTTGATAGACAGTTGTGATAGCCAATCAGATCACGAGTTGTGTCAGTAAGGCCCTCTCGCTAGCCTCACGTTGAACTTGACATTTACGCGTCCTGTGATTGGACATGGATACTTACTAGTTTGAGCCACAGCAGTGCTATGCAGATCAACAGAGTCACACCCGGGACTGTTAACGGTGAAAAACTTTTTTAACCCACAATGGCCGAAGGAGAGCAACACATTAATTTGGTTGCTGATATACTGGCAAGGCCGTTTTCAAGACGAACTTTTCAAGAGAAGCTAGATCTCGTTAGAGGAGTATGGCCGACCCTTAGCTAGCTAACCTGTTCCAGAATGGATTTTGTGTTGAAATAAGTGTTTTTGGGTACACAGCGGTTTTGGTGAGTGCAAACATTTTATTTATTTTATTCTATTTTATTTACTTTTGACAGTAGCATACCAGATGTTTTTTTGACATTGGGCCCTGACTTCCAAGTCAGGCCCCAATGTTGATTTTTAAAGTGCACCGGATAATAGTCCATTTTGTACACAGCTGAGGTGATGCAATGCCTAGTAGTGCTTAAGTGTTTCTAACTACTCTCCAGTCTTGGTGTTATAAATGCTGGCATAATGAAAGGTATTTAATGACTAAGTTGGACATCATTGAAGGCCTAAGTGTGAAATGCACCGCCCACCACTGCTATAATGCGCGTTGAGCGACTGAGACAAAAGTTGTCAGCTTGAGTATTATTTGTCCTAATCGGAGCATATGGGTCAGAATAGAGTAGCTTAATCCAACGCATAAAATTCTCCCCAAAACCAAATTTCTTAATTGAGTAGAATAGATATGGCCACTCGAGGCGCCCTTTCGGCATCCACAGATATCACTATTTCTTGAGTACTGACAGAGGGTGAACTGTATATTACATTAAAGAGTTGTCTTATGTTGGAGAAGGAGTTTGTATTTTGTATGAAGCCAGTCTGATCTATCCCAACTACAGTGGGAAGCGCTGTTTCTAGTCGTAGTGCTATCGTTTATAATTAATTTAAAGTCAACATTAAGTAAGCTTATCGGGCGATAAGAAGAACAAAGTTTAGGGTCTTTGCCTTTTTTGCAAGTACATACTTGCCAACCGTCCTGCATTTGGCAGGACAGTCCTCGCATTTAGACCCCCCTGTCCCTTGTCCACCCTGTGCGGGACAGCCAAAAGTCCCGCATCTGGCCCTCACACGCAACACTTTGTATTTCTCACGCAAAAAAACACACACACACTGTATTTTTTTTCACTTTAACACTATATTTAGCGAGTTTTCAGGTCCCTCTAGCATTTTTTTAAAAGTGACTAGCGACAAATCTAGTGACTTTGGCGGCTAAATGTGAGAAAGCACTCATTGTGCAGCCCCGCCTACTTCCCCAAGCACTGACAGCTATCAATCTCACAGCAGAGAGGAGACCCACTCCACTCTGGGTCCACAGTGGTGCCCCTACGAGCACGCGCGGGAGCGCGATTGTTTTCGTGTAAGTTGTGTTGTCATCTAATGACAGGGAGCTAAAGATGGAGAGACAGAAAGATAAACATGGAGGCATAAACGAAAGCTTTTCAAACTGGTTGAAAGACAGCAGGAAGTTCTGTCTGAGCATCAAGAGGAGGCCTGGAAATGTTCAGGGCCAGCTCCTCCAAGGGAATCCCAAGGCGTTCCCAGGCCAGCCGAGAAACATAGTCCCTCCAGCGTGTCCTGGGTCTTCCTCTGGGCCTCCTCCCGGTGAGACGTGCCTGGAACACCTCACCAGGGAGGCGTCCAGGAGGCATCCTCACCAGATGCCCGAGCCACCTCAACTGGCTCCTCT
>NC_051449.1:27184192-27195937 GCF_001649575.2 Kryptolebias marmoratus
AGGAACGTAGATCGACCGGTAAATCGAGAGCTTTGCTTTTTGACTCAGCTCTCTCTTCACCACGACAGATCGGTACAGCGCCCGCTTCACTGCAGACGCTGCACCAATCCGCCTGTCGATCTCCCGCTCCATTTTTCCCTCATTCGTGAACAAGCCTCCGAGATACTTGAACTCCTCCACTTGGGGCAGGACATCTTCCCCGACCGGGAGAAGGCAATAAACCCTTTTCTGGCTCAAGACCATGGCCTCGGATTTGGAGGCACTGATCCTCATTCCGACCGTTTCACACTCTGATGTGAACCGCTCCAGCGAGAGCTATAGATCACGGTCTGATGAAGCCAATAGGACCACATCGTCTGCAAAAAGCAGAGACGCAATCCTAAGGCCACTAAAATGGATCCCCTCAACACCTTGGCTGCGCCTAGAAATTCTTTCCATAAACATTATGAACAGAATCGGTGACAAAGGGCAACCTTGGCGGAGTCCAACTCTCACCGGAAACAAGTCCGACTTACTGCCGGCAATGCGGACCAAGCTCTGACACCGGTCATATAGGGACCTAACATCCCATATCAAAGGGCCCGGTACCCCATACTCCTGGAGTACCCCCCACAAGATTCCCCGAGGGAAACGGTCGAACGCCTTCTCCAAGTCCACAAAACACATGTAGACTGGTTGGGCAACTATGATATGTGTTTAATTCAAATTGATTGATCAGAATTCAGGATATTCATGTTGAATCTATGATGTTTGTGTGTATTTCTGGGAGTGGGTTTTTTGCGTGATGTTTTAAAGACATGATCAGCTGATGAACAGATAATCTGTGTCTGGCAAAACCTTTTATATACAACTGTATATATTTGCATACCCCAATATTGGGGTAATTGATAAGTCTAAAATTGTCCCTAGGTGTGAGTGAGAGTGTGAGTAGTTGTTTGTCTCGTTTGTCTCGTTTGTCTCTATGTGGCCCTGTGATGGACTTGGGTGTCCCCTGCCTTTCACACAGTGATGGCTGGAGATAGATACCAGCTCTCCACGACCCAGAAAGGAGAAGCGAGTAAAGAAAATGGATGGATGGATGGTAAATCTAAATTGTCCCTTGGCGTGTGTGAGAGTGTGAATGGTTGTCTGTTTCATTTGTCTTTGTGTCTCTGTGATTTGAGGCATGTCCAATGTGTACCTTGCATCTTCTAGTGACTACTGGAAACAGGCACACCATGATCCTGAATGGAAAAGTGGATAAAATATAACTTTGTATGTGTGTTTGTGGGGTGGAACAGCAGCACAGTGGTTAAAGATGTTGCCTCCCAGCAAGATGCTTGCAGGATCTCTTCCCGACCTCGGTCCTTTCTGGGTGGAATTTGTATGTTCCCTCTGTGTGTACATGGGTTTACTCCGGGTACTCTGGTTTCCTCCCACAGACCAAAAGTATGCATGTTAGGTTAATTGGTAACAGTAAAATTGTTCCTAGGTGTGAGAGAGAGTGTTAACGGTTGTTTGTCTTATTAGTCTCCATGTAGCCCTGTGATGGACTTGCAACTTGTCCAGGTTGTCCCCTGCCTCTTGTACAGTGACCGCTGGACTGTCTCCAGCTCCCTGCAACTTGGAAAGGAGAAGTGGGTAAACAAAATGGATGTAGGTATGTTTGTGTGAGTGTCTATTTGGACAGAATGTGAAGTGTGTGGGGTTTAGCAACACAGAGAAGGCCCTGTTGTGATTGGCATGCTTTAACACTACATTAAGGAGAGTTCAAAATTCTGGCTAGCTACTTACGTGTTTGTCAGTAATTGGTTTAAAAATATTCACCTCTAGTTAAATTCTGATAAAACAGTATGTGTAATTACTAATCAAACAATTTTTTTTTTGTTAAACTCAGCTGTTAAATCAAACCTTAAGCACTTTGGTATTGTTTTTGACCAATCAATGTCACTTTAAGGTCACTCCAAACAGCTGATTTGATTATGTGAGTAGTCCTAGTTCAGGAATGCTGGTGTCAAAACAAGAACTGAAGATGAACATTCATGCTTTTACTTCTTCTTGTTCAGATTACTGAAATGCCCTTTTTACTTGTTTAAACAAAAAAAAGCCCTTGATCATCTTCAGATGGTTTAAAGTGCTGTTGCTAGACATATCAAGCTCATGAATGTCCTCAAAAGAATGGACATGGCAGAATGTATTGATAAAACTGCCTACCAATAAACTGGTAAAATATAACTTTTTAAAAATTTAATATTTTATGTTTCAGTAATATGGCATTAAAAACATAGAAACTGATTTGATTTGACTGATAAACCAATATTGAAGCTCACAACTGTGATCTTTGACTTCTCTTTATGTGTCTCTCTAAGATGTAGAGGGCCACATAATTGGTTATGAGTTTGACAGATGCAATCCAGTGGTACTAAAAGCAACAAAAGCAAAAAACACCAGTATGCAATGTATTTTAGTGCAAAAGTGGCATCTATTTTATTATCTTTGGTTCCAAAGAACTGCAACAGTAATGTTCAAAATAATTTGTAGTGCAAGATCAACAACAGATAAAAATAACTTGCATAAAAATAAATTAAATTGTGCAAAAAAAGACAAAATTAAATAAAATTAAAAATCAAGAAAATACTTAATGTAAATAAACAATCACTTGAAACTACGTGAAATGGTTTAAAAAAATAAATTTAGTTGAATAATTAGTTCCTAAAACTATAAATATATGCAACAATTTGCAAAAGCTGAACTCAAAATGCTAAACAACCTTTTCTCACACATTTAACTGGTTTATGCTACTTTTTACGCAATACTTTACAAACCTCTTAAAACCTATGCTTCCTGGCTTTTCTGGTTGCAAAGTCATTTATGACATCACTGTGAGAAATCTGATTGCCAGCCTTGTTGTTAATACTAATCACTGCTAGTCCACTGAGCCGTTCTTGTGCCATAGAAGATCTCAAATAGTTCTTTATTAGTTTGAGCTTGGAAAAGCTCCTCTCTGCAGATGCAACTGTAACAGGGAGAGTGCAGGCTATCCATAGAGCAATCCACAGATTTGGGTACTACTCACAGATCTCATTTTGAGAGAGGTAAGTGAGAAGTTCAAATGGGGTCATCTGGGCTTCAGGGAGTTCTGGAAGGTTTTCCATCTCTGTAACCAGTGCGCTCCCATCAATATCAGACTGGTCTCCAGAGGTGAGTTTGTCTTGAAGAATTTTACACTGGTCCTTCTTCATCTGTGTGTCAAGCTGGCCAAAGTTCAAAAGCACCTTAAAAATGCCTCTGACCTCTCCCAGGGACTGAAAGTGATCCTCCAAAGACTGGATGGTACAGTCTACCACAGAATTAAAAAAGGAAACTTCCAACCTCTTCATTGCATCTAATTCTGGCTCATCAGGTGCCTCATAGGCAAAGTGCCTTTTTGTGGTTCGCAGCCTCTTCTGTTTCAGTACTGCTTCAACATTCATTTGTTCACGTCTCGTTTGCTGAGATCTGTGCATCTTTAAATCCAGTTGCTCTGTAACTGATTACATTTTCTTTGTTTCTCTCGATTAGGGCCACTGCAACATCAAGCTGCATGTAAGCTGACTGAAGTAGTTTGCTTGTGGTGTTAATCAGGGAGAGAATGTCATACCAAACCACACAGCAAATCTGAAATCTGAATGACCCGATTTCTTCAGCAAGCGAGTGGGTGTCAACTTTTACCATGGGATCAGTAGTTTTTTCTCTGACTTCCAATAAGGCTTCTCTCACCTTGTCTGATTGGTAGCGTAATGGTTCAGTGCTTTTAATTCTGCTTTCCCATCGTGTTTCACTCCAAGACTCTCCACTCTAAGAGTGTGATGTTCAAGTACTTCTTAAGGATAGCCCACCTTTGAGGGGAACCTGAGAAGAGCTTGTACAATTTTTCCACATTTCCAAAAAAGCAAGTTGCATCCAAAGACACCTTAGCGACATCTGAAACCATCAGGTTTAAACTATGGGCACCACAGGGCATATAAAAAGCACGTGGATATATTTTTGAAAGCCTTGCCTGAACTCCTTTATTTGCACCTTTCATGTTTGCACTGTTGTCATAGGATTGTCCCTTACAGTCTTCAAAGGGGATATTTAACTCTTCAAGCTTGTGAAGAATTAGTGCAGACAAGCCTTGACCAGTGGATTCAGGAGCTAAAAGAAACCCCAAGAAGTGTTCCTTTATCTCTGGTGTTCTACCAAGATTTACAGTGCGCACAACAACAGACATCTGTTCTTGATGACTCACATCTGGGGTGCAATCTAGGATTATTGCATAGTATTTTGAATCTTTTATTTCTGACACAACTGTCTCCAGTATTTTATCACTTACACAGGTTATCAGCTCATGTTGTATGGTTTTCCCCAAGTATGTGATGTGCTGTGCTCCACTGTCAATCCGTCTTACATGATCTTTAAGCATGCCAAAAAAATTAGATCCCCTAGTGTCATTTACCCTTTCAATCTGGTTTGAAGTGATCAGGGAATTAAACTTAGGTAGACAGATACGAGTTCTCAGATGGGCCGCTTTCGACTCTGATTTCACCCCCAACCAATTGGACTCCAGCTTTAGAACCTGGTCACAGAAAGGAATAACTGCATATTGCGGGATACTGGACAAAAAGTCACTGCCAAGCTTTCAAATACTTCAACAAAAACACGATTTAGAAAAAGGGGATTTTTTTAGATACTTACAACTTAGACAATATATTTCAGCAAACATTCNCTGGCAGCTGTGACACCGCGATGGGCAGCACCTCCCAGGAGGTGGTGTAGTTCATAAACGGTCCACAGGCCTTGGAAGAGTTTATTCTGTGCAAAAAGGAAGACTAAATCAGAACAAACATGTAAACTGAAGCCATACGTGAGCTTCTGCTCATTTAGAGTCAGAAGGTTCTAATTATGAGTTGGAAGATGTAAATCAATTAAGCTTAACTGATTACTGATTAAATATTTCCGTGTATTTCTGTTGTTGATTGTAATTTTGTTTTTCATTTTTTTAAATATTTATAAAAAACACAAAGAGATCTTTTCAATTTCTTCCAAAAGATTCTCTCTGTAGGCAAATCACTCCCATATTTTCTGGTCTTGCATTAAGATAAAGGCTTATTGGAAGTATGGGTCTTAAATTCCAACAACCCATTATGTTATTGCTACTCGGAGCTGTTCCTGAAGGCCTAAACGTGAATGACAAATATTTATTAAAAATCTTCAGTGCTACAGGCAAGAAACTGATTACTCGGAAATGGCTTCAACCTGACCCACCAACGCTAAAGGACTGGCTGGTACTGGTGGAAGAAACCCACAAAATGGAAAAGTTAACGTTCATGCTGAGACTGCAACCGGACCTTTATAAAAAGAGATGGAGCAAATGGACTAAATCTCTAGAGAGCGATGAATAATTCGGGTCTCGCTCTCCTCTGTTATTTAAAAGCTGCTCAAATAATGGAAATTATATCTGTTTACGGTTTTCACCCTGTACTATGTTTAACATAGTCAGAATGTGAGTAATTTCTCTTGTCAACAGTCTGTTTTCGGTTCAGAGTTTTGTATGTGTTTGTTTAAAAGAAAAACTCAATAAACAGAAAGTAACAAAAAAAAATGTTTCATTTGGGGGCGCTAGTGTGAAGTTGTAAGATGTAGATGTGTTAGTTCACGGTCTCCACCACAACTTTAAGTGAATCACTGAATACCACAATAAAAGCACCTTGAAGCTGGCACTTTCGACGTTGCATCCTTGGCTAGCCACCGGGCATCATGTCGCTGTTGAAGAAAGCCACAAACTCCGGGAAAAACAAGACTATGGACGGGTACATTGGCGGTGCTAATGCTAACGAGTCTAATGCTAACAGAAGTAGTGGCCATACTGGCGGGACCCAGAGCGAACCCAGAGACAGTGCTCCAGGGGACAAAACCCAGATGCTCGAGATGTGCCAGGAAATATGTAAAACTATGTCAGCATCAATTCTTGAGAAATTGGATGAGCGCTTCGACGCCCTTGAAGCTAAGTTCCAATCTGTCCTCACTGCACAGACTGACTTGCAGAACCGCATGGTCGGCCAAGAATTGGCAACCAAGGCTCACGAGGAGTGTCTGGGAGAACTTGAAACGAATGTGTGGAGCTCACAAAGCTTGTAACCAAGCAGCAAACTAAGTTACTGGACTTGGAGGCTCGCTCCCGAAGACATAACTTCAAAATTTTCGGCATCAAGGAAAACTCAGAAGAAGGGAGGCCAACTGAGTTTGTCTCTAAGCTCATCCCCGAACTACTGGGCAAACATTTCCCGCATCCACTGAAGGTTGACCGCGCACACCGCTCTTTGTGGCCCAAGCCGGCGGCGGGTGAGAAACCACGCACCATCATAGCCCGAATACATCATTTTAAGAGCAAAGAGCAAATTCTACACCTCGCCAGGATGCAGCCGATGGAATACAAGGGGAACAAAGTTTTGATTTTCCCAGACTACACCAGCGAAGTAATGAGCCAGCGCCGGGCCTTTCGGAACGTGATGCAAGGCTTGAGAGGGGATGGGATCAGGTTCCAGCTGCGCTATCCAGCCCGGCTGCTGGTGCAATGGCAGGATGGTCACCTCCCTGAGGTATTCAACGACCCGGCTCTGTTAGGATCTGGGTTTTTGTATTTTGTTTTGTCTTCATGTTTCAGTTTGAGTTTATTGTTTGTGTTATTTAGTTGTCTCTTCCCTGTGCATCAGCCATCATTCACTTCTCCTCAGTTACTCTCTCTCTCTTCCCCGTTCTCACCCATCTACACCTGCCTCTAGCGCCATAATCATCTCGCCTGTGCCCACTTCCACTAATCACCCTCTGCTTTTAAAACCCAGTCACTTTCCACTTTTCCCTGCTGGTTCATTATCATACTTTGCCTCCCCGATGTGCTGTCCTTACGTTTGCTCGTGTCTCGTTGTCTCCCATTGGTTCATCTCTTGTCTCAGGTCTGTTCAGGTTTTGTTTAGTTAGTTAATGTTTTTGTATTTAGTTTAGGTTTTGCTGCCACGTCAGCCTTTGTTTTGGTTTGCCTTTTATTTCTAAATAAATTAGTTTTTTTTCAATATGAGTCTGTGCTTAGGGTTTGCCTCCTTCACCCTAGTTCATGACAGGCTCGGGCAGAGGCGGCTCACCTGTGGAGGAAGGGAAGCACGACTGAAAAGGACTAGTGAGCATGTGTGACACATTTATTTAGTTTTTGCTTTTTCTCTTTGCAGTCTTAAGGTGGGCTAATTCCGTTAAGCAGTGGTTCGTCTGACGAACTATACTTTCTAATAACATACAGACGTTCCGAGTGCATTTTGAAAGATCTGGGTCTGTTCTTTCTGAAAACACATTTTAAGATTATCTGGTAGAGTTGTTTAGTTCAATTATCAGTGTAATGATTGTTGTGGTGGAGGGTGCCGTGACTTGACTGAGTTCGGTCCGCTATCTGTCCGGCAGCTCCTGCTTCATTTAAAGGGGGAAGATGTGCGTCGTGTTCTGCAGACGCTGGGAGGGGGGAGGGGGTGAGTTTGGGGTGTGTGTTAATTGTATGTTTTGCGTTACCCAGATGCACATCTTTTACTCGTTTGTACCACTCGGCATCGAAACTGCTAGCTCTGACAATCTACTCCTACAATGACTGATGTTCGCGGCAGTGGGCGGACAGAGGAGAGAAATCTGCAACTGATCTCATGGAATGTAAAAGGTCTTGGTACTGCAATAAAGAGGGGGAAAGTTTTCAAACACCTTAAGTCCTTAGCTGCAGATATTATTTTTCTACAAGAGACCCGTATTAGAAAAGATGCACAACATAGACTGAAGTGTAGCTGGGTGTCCCAAATATACCAGTCGCCATTCACCTCACATGCTCGTGATGTGGCCATATTATTGAGAAAGAATATCCCATTTCAGACATCGTCTGTTGTCAGTGACCCAATGGCCAGGTACGTGATGATAACTGGCATCATAAACTCGAAACCATTAACTCTCCTTAATGTATATAGTCCAAACTCGGATGATCCTAATTTTTTTCGAAAAGTCTTTGACCTACTTCCAGACGATAGCTGTTCAATAGCAGGGGATTTGAACTGTTATCTTGACCCCTTTCTTGACAGATCATCTAAACGACCAGCATCAGAATCGGCATCCACCAAACTTCTAAATAATCTTCTCAAAACAAGGAATATGGTTGATATTTGGAGGGCTCAACATCCTACGAGTAGAGATTTACTCATTTTACTCTCACGTGCATAAATCTTACAGCAGGATTGATTACTTTCTAATAAGTAACAATCTCATCTCTCAAATTGCTGATTCTAAATATCATAACATTCTGATTTCTGATCATTGCCCCCTAGCTATGTCATTAAATCTCTCCCTTCCCAGGCAGACTTACTCCTGGTGACTTAACGCAAATCTTCTCAATGATGATAACTTTATTAAAAACATAACCTCTAAAATAAAGGACTTTATAGAAATAAACGAGAATGGTGAAGTATCAGATTCCATCATATGGGAAGCATTAAAGACAGTTTTGCATGGCGAAATAATCTCCTACACTTCAGCCCTTAAAAAAAGAAAGAGAGAAACGTCTGTCTGAAATCATCTGTGCCCTCTCCAATTTGGAAAGAAAGTACCAAATCTCTAAATCACCTGATGACTATAAGGAAATACTTAAACTCAGATATGAATATAATGGAATTATGAGCAGCCAGGTTAGTAATTTGCTTTGGAAACTACAACAAAAAAATTTTGAGCTTGGAGATAAGCCTGGTAAACTGTTAGCGCTACAACTGAAGGGTGCCCAAGCCACAAGGTCAATCTATAACACAAAGAGTGAATTGATGCCTCTTTCCAATTCATACCCATTAGGATTTCTACAAAAAGTCCCACTCAAAGTGGTTGAGAACCATCTTACCTACTTAGGCCTTACTGTACCCAAAGACCCTAAACTTATATTTAAACTAAATTTTTCAAAGTTTATATCAGGATTAAAGCAAAACATTGAGTACTGGAAAACTTTGCCCCTGACAATGATTGGACGCATTAATTCCGTTAAAATGATCTCCCTACCTAGGTTCTTGTATTTATGTCAAAATCTTCCTATCTATCTTACAGCAGCCTTCTTTAAAGAATTGGACTCGATCATTCAATCCTACATATGGAATGGGAAAAATGCTAGGATTTCTAGAGTACACTTAAGAAGCCGAGGGAGAAGGGAGGGTTGGGCCTACGTGTATTTAAACACTATTATTGGGCTGCCAACATCAGAGCACCAACGTTCTGGCAGCAGGGGTTCCCGGGTAACCCAGAGATTGATACTCCCTTGTGGGTCAAGATGGAATCCAAACTGGTAAATAATTCCTCCCTACCAGCTATGCTGTTTGCCTGCCTTGAAAAGCCGGAAATCTACCGAAACCTGAGCTTTGTGTTAAAACATGAAGTAAGAATCCTAAATCAGATCAGAAGTTTCCTTGCATTACCAAATACATCTGTACAGACGCCGTTATGTTTTAACCACAGTTTTTCGCCTCTTTGGCAGGATAAAGCTTATTGTTAGAATTATTGTTAGAATTATTGTACAAAGTTATCACATATAATGATGCCTAAATATAACTTCTTCTAAACGGCTTATTTCTGCTCATCCTTTTCAGATGTTTGCTGGTTACCAGACGCATCTTGTACTTTGTGCATTTCACTATGATAACTATGTGCTTATACAAGCAGGAAGTTCCAGTTTAACGTGCCGAAACAGGAGCAAGATAACAAGAGCAGAGACGCGCCCTGCAAACGGATGAAAAAGAAGTTATTGTTTGAGGGTCCATATGATATTATCTAAAGCGTGCAGCTGTTTGTTTCCCCTTCCCCTTAGAACTGCACGGCCCATATAATCTAGGGAACAGTCCTTAATAAAAAGAGAGGAAGCAGCGAGTCTAGTTTTAGAGTAAGTTGGAGGCTGTAAGACTCTGCTGCTCTCCTTGCAAGTAAATCTGATTTATCAGTGTCTGTGTCTCTGTTCTCTTCATAGTGTGTCTTAATAATGTTTTGGGAATAACCCTAACACTTATCACGACTGGAAGGAAAGGGGGTTGGTGTCAATTAAGGACTTGTATATAGGCAACAAGTTTGCATCTGAAGGGATAAATTTTTTATAACTTGTTTTTGTGAAACGGGGAAATGGGGAATGCTGTGTGAACATATATATTTCTACTTAGATAACTTGTATTTGTGAAATGGGGAAATGGGGAATGCTTTGTGAATGCTGTGTGTTTGTGAAACGGGGAATGAAAACACTTATATTGTTCTGTGTGAACACTTATATTTTTCTGTGTGAATCTTATGTTGTTCTGTGTGTGGACACTTGGGAGTCTGAGAAAGTGGCTGCTGAAACGCCTAACGCCTAACTCATAGCAGGAACACCTGCGTGGACGGACTAGCCCTCCCTCTTCTTTGTTTATTCACCTCTATAATACGGGGAAGCACCGACCCCCGGACAGAGTCTGCTGCGGGTTGCGCGTGAACGCCCAGCTAGTTGATGCTGGTCTGCCCGGACTGTCGGCTCTCCAGTCCAGTGTCAAGGTAAGAGGCGCTTATGTTTTATTAAGTTAACATCACGGGGATGTGAAGTATTGAAATGCTGCTTGTTTTACTGTGTTCTGTGGCAGAATAAAGTTACACAATTATTTTAGCAGAAGCAGTGTGAGAGATTTATTGTGCCGACTTCTTCTGATCCTGTCTAAATATTTCACAAAACAGCATCATTCAGTCTATTGAAAGAAAAATATAATCTGCCCCATTCACACTTCTCCCGATATCTGCAGGTCAACCATTACATTAAATCAAAGATTCAGAACTTCGACACTCTTCCGATTGAGCACGGCATCTTAGGGAGCCCCCCTGACGCAAGACATCTTATTACAAGAATTATACATCTATTTAGTGACCGAACTGTGGCACACACCTCAAAAATGAGGGAGGCCTGCGGAAATGAGATGGGGATAACAATCCCTGAACCCTTGTGGAACAGGTACCTTTCTAAAATCAGCTCTTGTTCAATAAACAGCAGCCATCAGTAATTCGGTTTAAAATCACACATCGGTTACACTATTCAAAGGTCAGATTGCACAAGATTTACCCCTCTGTCTCCCCAATATGTGACAGATGTAACATGTCTGAAGGCACACTGTCTCATGGTTTTTGGTTTTGCCCTTCACTAACTGGTCTTTGGTCAAAAATATTTGATTGGTACTCCAAGGCATATAAGACTCTCTTACAACCTGAACCAGGATTTATAATCTTTGGATGCCCTCGGGTGCCCGGGACTATGCCCGCTGTAATGCAGCAGCCACTGGAACTGGGACTGATTGTTGCCAAGAGACTAATCTTAAGAGACTGGAGGTCCTCTGTTCCTCCTTCCTTCCACCTGTGGGTGACGGACATGATGTCCATGATACAGATGGAGAGACTTCGGAGAGGCTCTAAAGACACTTTCTCATGTTACTGGAATCCCTTCTTGGAACACTTTTTGAAGACCAGACTAAGCTGATCAAACTCTTATATGGTCTCTCCCCTCGGTCACTGTGGAAAGGCCCGAGGGTCCAGACAGCTTGAGTCAACACCTGTTGCTGAGTCAAATCCACCCGCTTGCTTCGTGCTCACGGTGAATCCAGCCTCTGCTGGGAGGTCTGCGGCCCACACCTTTCACCTACTTTGAACCACCCAGACGTCCGACAAGACTCAAATTACCATGACAGA
>NC_051449.1:27196994-27202031 GCF_001649575.2 Kryptolebias marmoratus
CATATGCAATTTCAGCGGGCTGAACAAACAGCAAGTCTTGACCATCCTCCCCGGTCACAGCCGGCTGGGTGATGTTATCTTGATATGGAGGGTTGCTCTCCCCCTCCTGACCAGATAGGGCCTGAGTTTCCTCACTGAGAGGTCTCACTGGGTCAGGTTTGTGACTCGTCTCGTTTCCACCATTTTCACCTTTCACAACAGTCACCCTCCAGTGTAAGTATGTGTACCCTTGTATGTGACTATGTATATGTGCTGTGTGTGTATATCATATGTCAACCGCAATGTTTTATGCTTTCACCTGTGCATCTTTGTTTGTCTGTTTAACTGTATGTTCTACACTTTGAAAACTTAAAATAAAATTTATTTAAAAAAATGTTTCAATTCACATTTTTGTAATTGTGTACAGTCATGTTAAATTCAGTGAATTATAATAATCATGTAAATTATTTTTAACAACATATCTGTAAATATGTCACAACCATAAGAAAATAAAGTCTTACTTGTGATCCTGGTGTATTTTCAAATTTCAGAGGGAGGACTGACCAGGATTCTGAGAGATGATACTGAAGGTTTATATCCACAGATGATCCAGAGAGATGGTGAGTATTTTCCATAGACATTTTAGGGAAGAAGTGGTCTGGTAGAAAGTTGCATTTCCAGGAGAACCAGGTATGTCTTCAATATTTCTGTGAGTGGCTGAGGGGCAGGGAGGAGTGGTGGCGAGTGGCACCAAAGATGGCAGGTGGAGCCGGCGATGGAGAGCGAGCAGGTAATGTTGTGGCTGAGTTGGTGTCTCTGGCCATGGAGAATGAGATCCAGGAAGCAGAATTAAGGTGGTGATGATAAGAGTTCATCCAGGTAAGTTTTTTCACAAGAAGCTGGACTAGTATTGAGCAGGTTCAGGGAGCCTCAACGGTACCACGACGACTAGTTGAGCAACTCAGCCTTAAGTGTCTGCTCTAGTTCATTATGCTGATGAGAAGCAGCTGAGGAGGCAATTGCATTGCTCGGCCACACCCACTCCTCTGTCGCCCTGTATGGAAGATTATTGACAGAAAAAATTAAAAAGTAACTCCGGAATCCTAACAAATAGTTTTATTAAAGCAAGTGGTAAAATCCAGCCCTTTATAGTTCAGGCATACTCCACATATTAAAAGTTTAAATCAAAAGTTTAAAATTTACTTTAAATGACTGAACTGGAATTTTGATATCTTTAATGGTTTTTACACAATCACAGTTTAAAGTTAATACATTTTTGGGAGATTCTGCCACTGACTTAGAGAGTGGTGTCACATTCTAACTTTCAAGCTGTCTAAATTTAAAAATATATTTTAAACCAAACCCCTTTAAACTTTTACTTCTCTTACAGTTTATATATCAAAATGTTGGCATTTTGTCATCTTGTATTATTATAAAGAAGTCCCTGATTACTATTGAACTTTGTTGGTGAATCTTGGAATTTCAGGCAGGAGCACCACTGCAATCCTTCACAGTAGTGCCAGTGAGTCTAATTCATTTCCCTGCTACAGTCCACTAGCCTCTGTTTAGTATGCGTCTCTGTGTATGACCTGGTGACTGTTGTCTGGGGTTTTGCCATTGTTTTCTGCCCCTGTGTATTGGATACTGAACCGATTCTGCGTATGATCATTGCCTGTTTCTGGATTCGGCCTTTGCCTTAAGTTTTGGCATTGACTTCCTGTGTACCAACCTCTTGTTTATTAAAGGGACTCTAACTGATTTTGTCTCTGAATCGAGCATTTGAGTCCTGTGTTCTGAGCCTAGTGTTATATACTGTATACAGTATGTTCAGAAAAAAAGCAAAAAATAGCCAATATAAAAAGAAACATTTACAGTAATTTATCTGTGTATATCACTTGTCATACATCTCTAGTTGAAGCCAAATAATATTCAATATGCTAAAGAAATGTGAAAAATATATAAAATTTTACTAGAACTTTTTGGTTCTAGTAAAATTTAGACTTTTTCTCTGTCAAACGTTTTACGATCATTCCACCAATAAAAATTTGACTTTTCTGTAAAAAATAAAAACAAAAGAAACAATCAACTTTTTTCTAACAATAAAACTTTTACTTTTTTTGTTAGTTATTTTTTTGTTTATTTTTTCATTGTTTGATTTTGACTGGTATCTTTTGCATAGGTTGCCACAGCAAACAAACTTGTAAATAAGATTTAGCAGTTGTTTTACAACATGGGCTTAAACCTGCAGCTTCAGGATTACAAGACTGCTGCGGTGACCACCGAGCTACCGCAGCCCTCTAATTATCCTTTAAGGAAAAGAAAATTGGAATTCTTTGAAAAAGTTGTTTTGAGCTTTTTTGAAAAAAACATTTTTACAATGTGGCAATCTGCAATTTGGCCTCCTGTGGTTGCTCCTCCTATCTTTCCTGATTGGTCAGCTGACTAATAGTCACAGCAGCAGAGGATCAAGTCCATCTTTTCTTGGGTATTTAAGGCAGTATTGACGCTGGAGCATCGTTTACCACTGGTAATCAATCTCAGCCTCCTACAGCTTTGTTACCCTGAGTTACTCTAAACTTACTCTAAACTTGTTCCTGTGTCAGTCCAGTGTTCCTGAAGCCTGTGTACAGCTGCCTCAATCTGTTTAGAGTCTCCTACCTGCGAAATACCCGAGAACTACTTACCTGCCGAAGATCCGAACCACAACCAGTCTGCCCCGACCAACCCAGAAGTGAGATCAACTTACCTCCCAAAGAACCTAACCACTCCCGGTATCCCTTCGACCACTCCGAGGACTTACTCACCGGGAAACCGTCCACCAGGGAAACCAGGACCTCACCATTTGAGCGCTACACCAACCTGTAAATACTCACCACAAGAATCCAGAACTTCACCTCTGAGCCCAACACCAGCCCCACAACCTGTAAGAATACCTACTTGTATTCATTAGCTCCTGCAACAAGTCATTTGTCTTCAGTTCAGACACTTACCATTACTCCTCTCTTTCAGAGCCTGCCCAACCTCCCTGCTCACGCTGTAAATAAAGACATTTACCTTTTACGTTGCCTCCTGAGTCCGTCACTGGGTTACTCACTCTTGATACTTCTTTGTTTATGATATAAAAGTTTCTGTCAATAACCTTAATATCCTTTTTCTGCCAAGTACTTAAGACTTTTCTCTAAAAAAAACTAAAGTTTTCTGTCATGATTTCTAGTATTTTTGGGTTTGTTCTTAGTTTAGTTTTGGGTTCTTGTTTTTCCTGCTTTCTTCAGTTTTGTTTTTTTGGTTTTGTTCTCATGTTCTGTCTGTCTCTGTCTTAGTTTGGTATTTTCGGTTTGTTGTTTTGATTATTGTCTTGTTTCAGTTTATGTTATTGTTTCAGTTTAGTTTTCCTGTTTATGTTTGCCGTCACTATTCACTCCTCCTCAGTCTACTCCTGCCTTCTGCCACACCCATCTCCACCTGTTGTCAATCTTCATTACTCACCTGTGCCCACTTCACCTGATTGTCCCCAGTGTTTAAAACTTGGTCTTCCTCTCCACCTCCCTGCCGATTCATTGTTGCTGTTTAGATGTTTGGTTGTTTGTTTTGTCCACGGTTCTTCCTTGCCTCGTCTTGCCATTTCTGTTAGGTATTTTTGTTATAGTTATTTTTTTGCTGCCACGTCAGCTTTTTGTTTTCCACGTTTGTTATTTAAAAATAAATCTTTTTGTTTTTTATATCATGAGTCTGCGAATTGGGTTTGCCACGCTCTCCCCACAACCTGACAGTTTTCTGTCAATAATTGTAATTTTTTTCTGTTAAGGAAATTTCCAAGTTTTTTTTTTTGTCTTTTTTTCTTAATATTTCCATTTTTTCAAGTTTTTAATCTGTTAATACAATTTTGCCTTTTTTTAATCAATTCTTTTTTTCTGGTAATAAAATTTTCACTTTTTAGGTAAAAAAATATATATATTCTTTGTCTTTTTCTAGCAAAAAAAAAAAAAATCCACATTTTTTTTAAAGGCTTTTACTTTTTTGTCAACACATCTACATTTTATTTTTTATTTCAATAGAATTTCCAATTTCTTTTGTAATTAAAAAAAATCACTTTCTTTTTTTTTACTTTTTTCAGTGATATTTTGACTTTTTTCAATGTATTTAGTTTTTTTCATGTTATTAAATATTTACTTTTTTGGGCACAATAAGGAAATTACTTAATAATTCTATCTTTTTTTCAAACCATTTTCTTTTCTTTCTAATATAATTTTCACTTTTTGTCAATAATGTTTTTCTTTTTTCCCAACTAATGTTTCTTCTTTTTTCTGTCAGTAACACTTTCTACAGTTTTAAAATCTGTACTTCTATAAAGGCTGACTGTTTTATGTAATGAAGCCTAGGTGAAAATTCAGACTGCGAGACTCTCCAGCTTACCTGCATCATCCAATTGCCACATCACCGCCTCAGCCAATCATCACTCTCATCACTCAGGAACCTTTTTAAAAGGCTCATCATTCATGGATCCACTCGTTTCCCAGCCATGCTTCAATCCGCCCCCTCCCCATCTCCACCTTCATCCTCCGGGCTCCTCCACGCTCTGCCGGGTTTCCCTTCTTTCTGGTCTCCACTCCAACACCAGTGTCCGGTCCCCAGGGGGGGAAGACTGCCTTGATCCTCACCTTGAGCTATTCATCCAAGCTCAGCGATCCTCAGCATGAACATCTTCTGCTGGGGTCCGACCACCAAAGAACTTCAGTCAAATAAAACGTTTTAACTGTTGTATCTGTTCTGTGTGAGTCTCTCTCTAGATTGAAATTCTGTCAGTAAAATTTTTACTTTTGTCTGACACTAAAATGTACACTTTTTTATATACAACTGTCTGTCAGGCTTTTTTTTCAACATACGTTTTTCTGTTAATACATTTTTTACTTTTTTGTCTTTTTTTTTTTTTTACTTTTGTCCATCAGTATTTTTTTCCTTTCCCTTTTTTGTCAAAGGTGTTTCTTCTTTTTTTACCCAACACATTTTTTTTTTAAAATGTCCATAAAATTGTAACTTTTTTTTTTTTTTTTTTTTTTT
>NC_051449.1:27210545-27211321 GCF_001649575.2 Kryptolebias marmoratus
ACCTCCTTGGGGACAAACCTTCTTCCAGGAGGTCCGGTGCCAGGATCGGGTTCTGCCTGTTGTGCCAAGGTAATGGTATTCTCTATCTCCCAAGTCAGAGAACCCACGAAACAGGAGGACGGAAGCACGCAGACGTCAGCCTTCGAGGAATCACCAACGGAGAACTGCCTGGAGAGTGCATCCGCCTTGACATTTTTGGAAACGGGTCTGTAGGTGATGGAAAAATTAAAGTGTGCAAAAAACATGGACCAACGGGCTTGTCTCGGGTTTATTCTTTTAGCATTTTGTAAATAAATTAGGTTTTTAATGGTCTGTCCAAATGATAAATGGCTCCTTGGAACCCTCCAACCAATGTCGCCATTCTTCTAATGCTAGTTTGATAGCTAGAAGTTCCCGATTGCCCACATCATAATTCTGTTCCGACGGGGACAATTGTCGAGAAAAGAAGGTGCATGGATGGATTTTGTTGTCTGTAGATGAACGTTGTGATAGGACTGCCCCCACTCCTGTGTCCGAGGCATCCACCTCCACAAAAAACTGTTTCTCAGGATCGGGGTGGTTGAGAATTGGGGCTGAGGAAAATAAAGTCTTAAGTTCCTCGAAAGCCTTATCTGCTGCTGGGGACCAGGTGAATGTACGGAGAGTAGAGGTAAGCTGGGTTAAAGGGGTGGCCACACGGCTGTAGTCCTTAATGAAGCGTCTGTAAAAATTTGCAAAGCCCAAAAAACGTTGTAACTCTTTGCAATTAGATGGAACAGGCCACTCTGTGACAGCAC
>NC_051449.1:27214327-27253673 GCF_001649575.2 Kryptolebias marmoratus
ACACAGGTTTGCAGATACAAAAACAGACTAAGATCACAACAGGGAGTACACAAAAAACACAGCTAAGTCTCTCACAGGCTCTGCACTTTACCGAATGGTAAACAATGCTCCAGCGCTGATCTGGTCCTCACTGCAGCCTTAAATACTCCTCCAACTCCCATCAGCCTGATCAGTCACAGGTGTGAGAGGAGTGGTGATGAGGCGTCCGTCACCAGCTCAGGAGACGCCCACCAGGAAGCGCTCACACACACACAAACCACCAATCACCACAATATGTTTGTGTATTAGTATTACTTTGACTTTGTGCTAATTATACCTTTTGGATTTTTTGTGAAAGCCAATTAATATTCAACATGCTAAAAGCATTAAAACAAATTGATCTTAAGGGATTTGCAGCAGAGATTTGTCTCTCAGTCACTTTTATATCTATTGGCCATTAGATGCCTGCAGCTGAACTTTAATCACAAAGCTGATTGTTTGCACCAAACTAAACAAAACTCTGGAAATACTTATTAATCTGCTTCTCTAATGGAGTCTGTTTTGGTCAGACATAAGCTGCTAGTCTGACTGAGCTGCTTAATCCCATCCCATTTGCCTCTATTGAGTCTTGCTGGATGTGTGACTCCCTCACACCCCCACCCCATCTTTCTCTGGCGTAGCTTCTCTGTACTGTATGAGTCTGCCCTGGGGGCAAAACAATATGCTCCTATTTTTTAATTAATCACAACCTAAATCTGTGTTTGTGAAAGCAGAGCCACACTGTCTGAGTTCAGTTATTGTCACTCCAATTTTTACATCTTTATCTCCAGTTTATCTCATATTTAGCTGATTTTTTTCTTTCCTCCCTCCGTTTTCCCACATCTTTTCTACCTGCTTTCCTCCCATATATCTGCCATTTCCTTTGTTTTGTAATGCAGCCAGGGACTAACTGAAGGTCAGTCATTTTTCTCATTGATCCCTTGCTGCAGTGAGCTGAATAAGTGGGTGGTGTCAGGTGGAACTGACTGACAGCTGGGCCAATAAAAAAAAACTACTTCTACAACATGAAGCAAGAGAGGTTGTTTTTTTTTCTTTCATTTAAACAAAAATGCTTTACATTCCTGAAGTACTTAGAAAGGGAAATTTTTATTATGTGCAACAGAGAAAGAAACAATATTGCAGCTGAGTTTAAATTTTATTGTCTTCACACTCTTACTTTGCATATCATGATCTTATTATACCTAACTTTATGTTTCTCTTTTTTAAATACACAAATACTATAAACAATAACTTTTTCCAATTTTTATATTCCTTTCTGAAGCATCCACCTTGTTTTTAAAAGGGCTGCAAGATGGAATTGGGGTGTAACAATAGTTTCCATCCATTGATTCTTTCATTTATCCTTTGTTGGATTGCAGATTAAAAAAAGGTCCAGGAGGGAAATCCAGACCTGCCTTTCCCCAGCAACACTCTCCAGCTTCTTCTGGAGGATCCCAAGGTGTTCCCAGACCAGAGGATATAAAATCCCTCCAGAGTTCTGGGTCTGCCTCAGGGTTTCCTCCTAGTGAGATGTTATTGAAACACTTCCAAAGGGAGGCATGTTAATCAGGTGCCCAAACCAACTCCGCAAACGCCTTTCGATGAGGAGGCGGCTCTACTCCGAGCCCCCCAGGATGATAAAATTTCTCATCTTATCTCTAAGGCTGAGTCCAACCACTTTACAGTGGAAATTAATTTCAGCTGCTTAGATCCAGAATCGTGTTCTTTCATCATAACCCATACCTCATAGCCATAGCTGAGGGTTTTTAATATAGACACACTAGTAAATCAAGAGCTCTCATTACTGCAAATGCATCTGCTACTCCACACTATTATCACTCATGAACAAAACTCTTGGAGCAATTTAAACTTCTATGCTTTAGGCAGAGAATTTCCCTGACATGTAGGGAGACTTAGAGGATCTAACTCTTATTCCCAGCCCCTTCACACTTTGCTGCAAACCACCCAGTGCACACCGTAAGTCATGGTCAAGAGATGGGAACGGGGAAGCCACATCTGCAAAAAGCAGAGATGAGACCGTGAGATTCCCAAACCAGACACCCTCCTGTCCACTACTGCGACTTGAGAGTATGTCCATGAACATCATAAACAGGATTAGAGACAAGTAACAGACCTGATGGACTCCAAGCCTCACTAAGAACCAGCTCGACTGTGTGCTGATGATGCAGACACAGGTCTTTCTTTGGTTATACAGGGGCCAGATAATCTTCTGGCCACCCTGTACCTATCAGCTGCCTCAGGAGTCCTCTGAGATAGCCAAGCCCTAAAGTCCTCCTTCTTCAGTTTTACTGCCTCCATTGCTGCTGATGTCCTCCAGCATGTCCTCTGGTTGTTGCCACTCCTGGAATCACTCTCACTATTCATTTGGGTTTGTAAGGTCTGTCCAGCAGCCTCTGTGCCATCTGATCCAACTCACCACTAGGCGGTGATTAGTTGACAGCTTTGCCCCTATCTTTACCTAAGTTTCCAAGACCGAGGCTACAGGTCCAATGATACAATTACAGAATCAATCATGGACCTTTGGTCCATGGTGGCCTAGTACCAAGTACACTTATAGACCACCATATGTTCAAACATAGTTTTTGTTTTGGCCTGCCCATGCCTAGCACAAAAGTTCAATAACAGAACACCACTCGGGTTCACATCAGGGAGGCTATTCCTTCCAATCACTCCTCTCCAGATGATTCTGACATTGCCTATGTGGACATAGAAGTGACCACCTGTGATCACATGAATATGCAAAAAAAACCACACCTGTTAATTTAATATGTTTTCAACAATGTGTAAAGTTTGTGTATGGGGGGGTGGGGCTTAATAGGAATTTTTAAATGAACTAATAAGATCAAATTCAAATATTATTCAACTGCGTAATATAAACCTATTTTTATTTCTCTAAGAGTGTGTGTATGGATGTGTTTGCTTCTTGTGACTGTGGAGCCGTGCTGTCAGAATACTTTCATGCCTCAGTTGCTGAGAACAATGGACCATCTGTGAATAACAATAACCTCGTGGGTTGGTTTGTAGTGATGGACAAACACATTCTGCTGTCCTTCTGAGGGCATTGACTTCCACTCATTCTGTATAACCTAACTCAATCTCCAATTCCAACTCAAACAACTTCTTGGTTATCCATAACTAAAACCCTAATTTATCTTTGATTTTCTCTTTATCACTAACCTGAACCTGATTTGAAGAGAAAGCTCCAGAAAATGGGTTCTGTTACATTTTGAGTTAGTTTTGATCCATAAAAATGTTTGTGAATAAATCGGGAAAGGTCTAATTGAGGTGACCAAAACAGAAATCCCAGCTGTGTTAATTATCCTTCATTGTTCATACAGTAGTAGTAGTAGTACTCTTTAGTAGTTTAACTGGTGGTCTCTGTCTCCCTCTCATGGCCGTGAGAGAGTCCTGCTGTGCAAAAGCAAACATTTGCCCACACCAGTTATTATTCTGTTCAGAGGTGGAAGAAGGCTGGAGTCAGTGGGTGAGGGAGTACAGACAGGTCACTGGTCCATCACATACTACTGCATTCTGAAACAGTGAAAAATTAACATTATAGGGTTTCTACACTGAATGGAAAAGTGTGGGATTTGATTTTAGTATGGTTGAGGTCTGAATAACAATGGGAATTGAAAAAACAGTTTGGAAAAATATTTTCGTTCCCAGACAATCTGAACATCTAAAACTTATTTTCTCAAACAACTGGAGTACATTTCACCATGTTTTTAAATTAAATATGAATGAAATATGGGCATAATCAATAGTCAATTCCGTGTGTTTGCGTATATGTTGGGGAGGCATTTCATTTGTCTGTATCATTAGCAAAATATTGTAGACTTTAATGAAACTCTTTGCAGTGGAGTTTGCATGTTCTCCCTGTTCACACGAGGGTTTTCTCCAGGTATTTTGGTTTTTCCTTCCACAGGCCAATAACATTCATGTTGGGTTAATTAGTAACTCTAAACTATTCCTAGGTGTTAGTGAGAGTGTGCATGGTTGCTTGTCTCATTTGTCTCTATGTGGCCCTGTAATGGACTTGTCCAGGGTGTCTCCCGGCTCTTGTACAGTGATGGCTGGAGATAGACACCAGCTCCCTGCGACCCAGAAAAGAAAAGTGGGTAAAGAAAATGGATGGATGGATGAATGAATGAAAATTGACTATAACTCAGCCAATTTTGCAGGTATTGAGCTAAAATTTGATGTGGTAGTGGCTGAGGATTTTCTCCAACACATACTCTGATCGTTGCATATTGCACAAAGTTTTGCTTAAAACTTTGACATTACATGTTGAAGTCAACCCTGTTTGTCTGTTAGCAAAATATTTCAACAACCACTGAACAAATTAATGAAACTCTCAAAGTAATCAATGGATGTATATCTAGTCAAGCCAAATTTATTTATATAGTACTTGTCAGCAACAAGGCAGTTCAAAGTGCTTTACAACATGAAAACACAAAAATACAGAGTTATCATGAAAACACAATAATATAAAAAGCTAAACTAATCATATCTAAAACATGAGCTAAGATAATCTAAATAAGATACAAAAGGACAGAGTCTGCGCTCTGGGTTCGCCTCCTTCTCCATCGGCCTTGACAAAAAGGCAAGAATCGGTTTTATATTAAAATCCTAAAATTATTCTGCTTTGTTAGATCAAATAACTGTTGAAACATCAAACAGATACTTGTATACTGCTGCAGCTAGACTCTTTAAAATAATCAATTATTGAAATATGGAGCAATGAAAGAGTCCTTTGCGCGTCTGGGTCGTAACTGTGACAACCAACAGAGAGGAACCAGTTGCTGTTTTGGTATTTTAAGAAGATGCCAGTAAATTTTTAAAAGTACAGTATAGGTATCGTTGCTTTCCAAAGTCTTTGCAGGAGATATTTGGCTGTTCAAATGTGTTTTGTTATGACTTGTTGAATACGGAATAAAGTTTGATAGTATTCACACATGTACAGCAGAGTGAGTAGCAGTACTCAGGGAGGTTAGTGAGTTCTGGGATGTATCCAGGTAGTTGAATGGTGAATAACCAGAAGTCACGGTGGAGGGCGGACAGGGTTCAATCGCACAGTGGAGGAACTAGGACTGCCTGGTAGTGATGTGCTGCTCGACACCTCTTGCTTGACATAGTTTCGAGCCAAATGGAGCAGAAGTATTGTGCTGCAGTGCTTTAACGGTGTTTGGTGTTAACACGCCAAAAATCACATGACATCTCCTAAATGAGGCTTTGTTCTTTCTAGTGTTTCGAGCTCGTCATGCGCTGATTCGCAGGAATCCTGAATGGGCAGGCCTTGTAGTTATTCTCAAGGCTTTAAAATGAGACTGAATTCATGTTTTTGGAAAGGTGGACATGTTTTTGTATAAGTTAGAAATAGTGAGATATAGTTGGAGAGAGTCTGAACTTCAGAGTCTAAAGTTGAGTGGTTGTGTGCATGGATTTGAGTCCATAAATGTCTGAGTTTAGACAGTTTAGACAGTTAGATTGAATGATTGTGTGTGATTTTGAGTGTATTTAAAAAATATGTGTGAGAGACTGAGTTAAGATTGTGACTGAGAAAGTGAGGGAGATGGAGGAAGAGACAGTGCCTCCAAAAAGAGGACGTTCTTATGCATGGGAGCTGGACCCAAAGCACACCATTTTTCCACATCTAAACAAACTGGCAAAACGATATTTGCATTTGTCAGCAAAATCTGGGCCATGCGAGAAGGTCTTCCCTAAAGCTGCAGAGGTAGTGAGCCAGAAGAGGAGCAGACTGAAGCCAAAAACAGTGGAAATAATTCTTTTTTTGAACAAAAATCTTTGAATATCACTTAGTCTCTTCGTGTATGAATCACTATCATGACATCATAGTGTAACGCTATTGTTGGGTGCGCAAATCTGACAGCACAGTTTTACTTTATAGCCAGTTTGTACTTTAGTTTGACCAGAAATAGGAACTGCATGGAGTCATGATTCGGGTGAATGATTCAAACAGATGCAGAAATTGTTATTGTGCTGCTATGTATTATTAATGGCAGTAATTATGATGATTTGAATAATAATAAACACAGAGAAAATAAATAAATTGGCTCACAACCAAAAGGGAAGAGGATGGGAAAAAAACAATAATGATATTAGTGACACTTCAAAACCCAATCTAGGTCAATCACTTTCCAGAATAAAAAAAAAAAAAAAAGAAGAAGTCCGAGAACCAGGGGGAAAGCTAGTGGGTTTTTTTTCCCTTTAACGTTCCTTGTACTTTGGTCCGATTTCCTAAGTTCAAAGTTTCATCCTGTGTACAGAGTGTAGTTCGATTTCCTACCACCAGGTGGTGTGTTGGTAGCTTGCCATCTTCTATCAGGTGAAACCGTGCAGGAAAAAAAACCTGACCTAAAAGGCCAGAATAAACATACTTCAGTCAGGGCTCTCAAGTCTCACGCACTGACCGTGTGACATACGCATTTCATGAAGTGCACATGCTCACAGCCACACTTTGTATTTCTCACGCAAAAAAAACCCCACACACACGCACGCAGCCTTTTTGTCACTTTAACGCTATATTTAGCAAGTTTTCAGATCCCTCTAGAATTTTTATAAAACGACAAATCTAGTGACTTTGGTGGCTAAAGGTGAAAAAGCACTCATTCTGCAGCACTGACAGCTGTCAATCTCACCAAATATGATCAATATCACCAAATATACAAATTAGGTGATGATGTCATCTAACAACTTCTAGCAGCTAAAAATCTCACTCCAAGCTCAGATAAAAACTTGAGAGCCCTGCTTAAGTCCATATACATATATATATACATTAACTAAAAAGAAAGGAGGAAAGAAAAAACAAAGCAAAATAAAATAAATAAAGTTAAATACCTACTTTCTATGTATTTCCTACAATTCCAACTTCATGAAAAAATCATTTTCAAAAGTGCACTTTATAATTCCAGCTCAAGTTTGTTTAATTGGCAGTCGTTGCAAACCACAACAGCAACCAATAATAAATCGAATCAATCAACGTGAGTACTTAATGTAGCTACAAACAAAATTCGGTACCAGACTTCATTTCTGCACCAGCATGAAATACGACAGCTAACAAGACACAAAAAATGATCAGATCTAAGAATAAGGAAGAGGCCTTTAAATATTAAAGGTATTGCCTTTAATTCGGATTATTTAATAAGATTTTACATTCAGTTATTAATCAGAGAAGTGAGCTGAACTGAACTGAGCGACTGCTAGCCGAGTTAGCGGTGTTGAGGAGACAAAATATTACCTAAATGAAACTTAAATTTAAAAAACCTCTCCTCACGACAGACCGGAAAAAGCACAGAGAAACCAGGAGTCAAAAATGGTCAGAAACAGTATCTTCAGTTTAAAAGATTTATTAGCCTTAGAACTAAGGGAGACACTCCTTATCAGCTCACAGCAGCAACACCAGAAGTTAAGCTAAATCACTAAAACATAGCATTTTAACCTGAACAAAGAACTGGCCCATCCTCCTTCTGTCATCTTTCCGGAACCCTGTATATGGACTTGTTTTTCTCCATCTTCTGCAGGTGGTTTTCTTCGAGTGGCTTTCGGTTCCTAATTAGCTGACTCCCCCAGACCGCGTTATCTTCGTGCTTGGTGCAGGCAGTCACATACGCCATAAACTCCCATAACCTCACCAGCCAGTGCAGAGTTACACTCATCCTCAGGTTAATACAATCAATAGAATTACAGAACATTAATACATGATTCTAACTGGTAAGGAGTGTCTATATTATAGTTTTACTTCACAGCGGCTAATGCTAACTGGTGGTACGTAACCTGTACCGCTCGGAACAACACTTTACTTTATACATGAATGACGACTCACCGTCGAGTAGTGAATTGTTTGAGGAGACGCAATGTTTAACCATTCAAAAGTCACAGCAGAAAGCTGTCAACTACATCACAACCCGGGAAATCACATTAGCGGTGCTATTGTTATATGCTATTGTTACAAGTAAAATGACGTATCAGATCTTAGTGACATAACTCACCATCAATCATCAAGTTTCATGTATTAGTCGACTCAGATTTATGAATTTCAGGTTGTTTTACAAACAACATGCCAACAACCGTGAGTAGCAGCGGGAAACCCCCCTCCGGAAATACACAAAGATCCCAAAATTTAAAGGGAACGTGGGTTACAATAGCATAAAGTTATTAGTTCTCAGATAGTAATAAAATGAAAAGAATAATTTATGGAATAATGATATTTACAGTCCAACGGAACAAGGTGTCACTATTGTTAAAAGGGTCATGTTTATTGTAACATCCTCCTTTCAATTTTATATAAACTACAAAAACAAGTTTTGTTGGAGAACATGAGCTTTAATGAAAATAGTATGAATGAAACACAGACTCATGATTTAAATTAAGTTATCAATTTTATTCACATCAACTGCAATACATAAAAACAACCACTAGATATTGCTATTTCAGAGTGTATCAAGCGCCTGACACAATAGGCCATTTTCGGAGCAACTGTCTCAAAGTGGTTCAGTGATTCAGGAAGCCTTGGTTTCACCATCACTTCTGCCAGCCAGAGTCTTGTTAGCAGAGAATCTACTGACAATTGGTAAGTATTTTCCAGGACTCAAGGGAATGAGCTGGAGTGAAATCCGTACTCTCATCAAGGTAATCTTTAGGAGAAAAAACCGAGGGTAAGTATCTCTAAAAAGAGCAAAGGATCAGTACAGGCAACACAGAGGGCTTGTCTTAACCACATAGGTTAACAATCAGGTGTTGAATGACTGGCAGCAGGCTCCTCATATATTGGCCTTAACTGACTGCAGGTGTGGGAAGTCAGCTGCAGAATCCACCCAGCCACCTTGCTCATCGACAACATCTTGTGGATAACTAAAAGAACAGCAGAAAAGAACGAGCAGACTCCTAGACCCCAACACATCTGCTGATCAAATCAGCTGAGATGTGGTTTATAGGTGCCTTAAAACATGATCTATCAGTTTATTAGTTTATCAGTTTATTGTTTCACTGTACATTATTTAACTATTGATTCTTTCTGATTTTGGTCAATTTTAAATGATTTAACATTTTGAAGTCATAAACACAGTCCCTGGTAGATTTCTGCTGAGCAAACCCATCACTGCTCCTAATTTATAACTATATTTTAAATTTAAAATATTAATATTCATTTGAGTGATATTTCAGTACAAACATAATATAGCTGCAATAAGTTTGTTAATGTTTTTTTTTACAGTAGATCTAACATTGAACTGCCATAACCAGAGGCATTTATAGGGTCTTTAATTAACTGTTAGGAGCTCAGAAGATTTTTATTTAAAAAGAAACACAGAAGAATTAGTTTTAGCAGATAAGTTTTTATAACATCTCATGTCCATCCATCTGGGTCATGGGGAGCTGGTGTCTGTCTTCAGCTATCACTTTGTGAGAGACGGGGGACACTCAGAACAGGTCTCCAGTCTATCACAGGGATACATGGAGACAAATGAGACAAACAACCATTAACCCATCTCACTCATACCTAGGGACAGTTAGAGTTACCAATTAACTTAACCAGCATGTTTTTGGTCTGTGGGAGGAAACCGGAGAACCTGGAGTAAACCCACGTGAGCATGGGGTTGTTATGAACGAAAGAATGAGTAGAAAATCAGTACTTTTGCAATGAAATAACTAAGAGAACTTCCACAGCAGTGAGTCATGATTAAGTTTTGAATATTGGTTTCCCAGGAGCACAAAGTCAAAATGAAACGAGTTCCAACCATTTCTGCTTCTCACAGTTTAATTTAAAATTGTGCTCATACAGTTCTTTATTCTATGGTTCAAAAAGTATCAGCAAAACAACAAACTGCTAACATGTGCTGACTTAAACCCTGTTAAATTGCAGTTCTGAAGATGTAGGCTCATCTGAATGAGGGAAGAAAGTTAGTTTATCAAATAGATAATAACAAAGGGTCATCTGAGCCACTAGCACTTAAGTCAAGCATGTTCCGCATTCTCTAAATTGTCCCTAGATGTAAGTCAGACTGTGAATAGTTGTTTGTCTCTGTGTCCCTGTGATGATGATCCTTGAAACCTGTCCAGGTGTCCCCTGCCTCTCACACAGTAACGGCTGGAGACAGACACCAGCTGCCCGCCACGTGGAAAGGAGAAGTAGGTAAAGAAAATGGATGGATGTTGCTTATTTCGTATTCCTGTTCCGACTGACTGTGTCCATTTGGTCTGGATGAAGACTTGCTGTAAATATTTGTGTCTCACACTGAGGATAGCCTCTCTGAGGAGCAGAGGTTGCAGGGACTTGTTTGTCTTTCTCTTCTGCTCATTGTTTTCAGTCATTTGTCACCAGTTTACTGAGTTAACATAGAGGAGTGAGCACCTGCTCTAACAGTGAGTGCTGCTGGAGTTCCCACCTTCTCATTCTTTCCAGATGTGCAGGAACAGACGTAGGTCTGTTTGAGGTTTGGTTTTTGGTGCAGCTGTTGTGAGAAGCCTCCCCTGCCAGAAAAAGCCGCTCTGGTTTATAAATATGTGTGTTACTGCAGCCTGGTGGTGGAGCTGTTGGCAACATGTTGCTATCAGGTGCTGGCAGGAAACAAAAACAACAGACACAGAAGATGTGAAGTCGTAGTGTTATGGTTGTTCTACTGGATTTCCACAAGTTTGAAGCACATTTAAAAAATAACGTAAATATAAATTGATGGGAATAAACTATAACATATTTATTTTCATAATATAGAGCACGTGATGGAATTTAGCATTCTGCCTTTCAGACAGTCCAGAGAGCAGCTGACTGCAGAAACCTGAACCACATGGAAACTGACTCTTACTGGTTTCTCTCTCAGACTGACTGAAGACCAGAAGATGGAAGGTGGGAAGGAAGAGGACAGAGCAGAACCTCCAGGACCCAGCTGTCTGTCAATGAAGAGTGACTGGTCCATAAGAAACCCTCCAAACTTCAGTAAAGAACCTGGACCCTCAGACACAAGGTAAGGAAGGTGCTCACAAAGATGTTTAACTTCTTTAACTTTCCCATCTCTGCTGTCCATCAACACAAGAAACTGTAATCGGATCAGAGTCGTGTTACGGACATGAGACCTTCTGAGTCTCTGCAGAAGTTTGTGTGTTCAGAGCTTCAGGGGTTCTAGTGTCTTTTCTTCTTCTAAAAAGAAGTCATCTTAACTTTTTGTCATTTGTATATTAATCAGATATTAAACCAGAGAAAATGAGGGCTCAAACTATAAGGTGTCTGTGATACAAGGAGACAGGTTGTATCACTTTTTCTCTGTTTACATCACGTGTTTCTGGTTTGAGCTCAGGTTTCTCATCATGTTGAACTTTCTGACAAACAGAAAAAAAATAGAAACCCGTAAACTGTTTGAGTTTAGAGTTCAGAATAAAGTTTCACTGATTAGTTGTTTTTAGAGCCTGGAGTTTATTATATTTGCAGTGTGAATAAAACGTAAATTACTTGGATAAGAACAAATATTTATAAAAACTCTTAACTGTTATCAAACAAGGATTTTGGGTCATTTTTTTCTAACTTTCTTTTAAAACCACTTTGAACTGTTTAAAAATTAAAATAAATCCTGTGGTGGCGAACTGCTGCCACTACACACTTCTGCCAACCCCTTGTCTCAATAGGAGAAATGGAGGTTGATGAACATTTTACACAATGAAATAAAATAAATCAAAAGGGGGGTGTAATCATGTTTAAAGTCCTGTCTAAGGCCCACTTCGTCACACTCTCCCCTCCAAAAATGCAATGTCCTCTTGACATTCAGGTACCCACACTTTACAGCAAATAAATCAGTGAACATGGTCTTGTGATGCCTCAACAATTATGCGGACTACTTCTAAGTAGGAGTCAGAATGTATGTTCAAAGAGATGCTACCCTGTCTCCAGTCCCACAATATGACATGTATCTTCCATTTATTGTCATATTGCTGCAGTCGACATCTTTGTGCTTGATGACAATCCACCACTAGATTCGCTAGTAGCGTAAATATCTGCAATCTCCTCTGAGAGTAAGGTACTTTAACATAGAAGCAGACTCTACCATCAAAACCTGTTGAAACTGGCATCATGGTTACCGCTATCATCTGTCATTTTAACTAAAATACAAAAATTATACTGTTGCAAAATCTCTGAACTTATTACTACTTTTAGTAAATCTGAAAACTTAGTTGAACCAACCCTTTTAATTATCAAACCTTGTAACTTATTCACATGACATAATAGGCTGTCCTAATCTATGGTAAGTAAATCTCAACTTAGGTTTTCTTGTTTGAAAAGGATACTTTCCAACCCTGCGAGGTGGTGTGTCAGCCTTTTCTTGGTAACTGGGAACTGACTAGTGAGACTCATCCCCACTGTCCATACTCTCTGGTTGAAGGTCCTCTCCCAGTGTTATATCCACTTCCTCACCCAGAGTCGGTTGTTGCACTGGTCCACCATCATCAGCTATCCCATCATTTTGTATGTCTTCATCATTTGGGTGAAACTCTGGTGCATCAGCTCTCAGATGACTCTCAGTGAGATGACCTGATTCTAGCTTGGGATGCTGTAGAGGTAGACTCAAACTGAATCAGGTGTGTTGGAGCAGGGAAACAAGTAACACATGCAGGATAGTGGCCCTCGAGGACCAGGATCAGAGACCCCTAATAAAGAGCCTTCCCTCTTATTGCTTGCTTACTGGCTGTCCTGGATGCCAGCTGATACGCCTCACTCATTCTTGTTTTCCATTTTTCTGCATAATCCTGGAAAAAGGAGCTTTGGTCCCTTTCATGGAGACCAAACATGAGGTCAGTGGGGAGCCTGGGATGACGACCAAATAAGAGGAAATAGGGGGCATAACCAGTAGCTTCACTGCACGAGCAATTATATGCATGGACCACTTTTGCTAGAGAAAATTTCCAATCACTTTTCTCCATTTCTGGCAAACTTCACAGCATAGCCAGCAGCGTCCTGTTGAACCTCTCGATCTGGCCATTCCCCTGCGGGTGGAATGGTATTGTCCTTGACCCTTTGATCCCACTGTACTTCTCCAGTGATGCAAATAGCTTACTTTCAAACTCCTTTCCCTGATCATGGTGCAGCTTTGTGGGAAAACCAAACCTCAATACAAAATCCCCAAATATTTTCTCAGTGGCTGTTTTGGCAGCTTTGTTTCTGCAAGGATAAGCCATCATTATGAGGATGTACTCATACCCACCACTGCATTTCTGCCAATGTAAGAAATCAATGGAGATTAACTGGGTAAGTAGAGATGATATTGCTAAGGGGGCTCAACATGGTTTATTAAGCCACTTCCGTTTCAAACAACTGCATACACGAGTAACACAGTGTTCGACATCACCCTGCATGTCAGGCCAATAGAAGTGATCTCTGATGAGATGTAACTCCCTCTCAGCTCCAAGATGACCCATCTCTTCATGAAGCTCTTTAAAAACAAGGGGATGGTATTTCTTTGGTAAGAGGAGCTGTGAGTGGCTGGCTGTCTTCTGATGGAGTAATCCATCTTTATCCATGTATAGCCTGTGTTTTTGTATCATCAGAGCAGCAGTCTCCCTGGTGCCCTTGTGCCAGCCACCTTTTGGCTTTTCCTTTGCAGTAACATACCTCAATACTTCCCCAATCACGGGATCGTCTTATTGCGCCTGTTTGAGAGCTGCTTTAGTGATGTCCTTGTTACAACCCAGCTCATCTTGGGGGTAACATTTAAAGCAGATATAAGATGGTTTTAGAAAATATTCAGTGTTTTTATTTTCCAGTTTCTTTTTGAACAAAAAAAAAAATACAGTAGTCAAAATACAATATTCGAGAGTCAAAACACAAATCTTAAACACTAGAGATACAAGTTCTTCAACCTCAAAAAAAAAAAAAACTTACATGAATTTAGGCCTCAGCCCAAGTCCTGATGCTGCAAACAGCAACAGCACTTAACAAGCCACAAGTGATTTCATAGGAACCACTAACTTATAACTTTTATAAGGTTTTAACGAACAAAACCTAGTAACACATTCAGCATTAAGCAGTTTACAAAGTGTCACAGTTACACAACAGTACTCTGAGGATCAATGCGCAAAAACCACCCAACAGAGAGGCAAGCTGCTCAAACAAAGACACAGCCACGTGGTCTGTGTGGGAGTGCAGGTTTAAAAAAGAAGTGCTCTCCATGGATTGTTGGGGCAATCAAGTCAGTGTCCAATCCCCACCCCCATTTTCAAATGCAACCTGGCATTCTGGAGTCCACACAAAATTCACTTTTGGGCATAACAGTGTAGTGAGTGGAGGAACTACAATTGAGAAGTTTAAATAATAACTAGCCATGCGAAGGAAGCGTCGGAGGGCTTTTCTGGTGGCAGGGACTGGGAACTCAGAAATGACTGATATTTTAACATCTACTGGACAAATTTGGCCTTTACCAACCTCCCTAGCAAGGTCAGTAACAGTTGCTTTTCTAAAGTCACATTTTGCTAGATTAAGCGTAAGAGACGCCTCTGCAAGATGGGTGAACACTTGTTTTAAGACACTTATGTGTTCATTCCAGGTAGAAGTATACAAAACAAGATTGTCAAAAAAAGCATTGCAGTTAGGCAACCCAGTCAGCACAGTGTTGACTAAACGTTGGAAAGTGGTTCAGGTGTTACAAACGGAATTAAACTTTTGGAAATCTGTTACAAAGTGAGGGGAACCATCTGACAGTCTCCAAAAGGCATGGTGACCTCCAAGGACTGACACTTTGTTTAGCAATGCCATGTTTTAACATGTAATCTGTCTCACTTTTCATTAATGCTCTTTGACTGGATTGATTCTATACAGGTGCTACTTTATGGGCTTAGCATCAGCAACGTCAATATCATGTTTAATCATGTCTCTCTATTTTTCAGAGTTCTCTGTTGTTATTCATTGGCCTTGACGTGAGTCATGTGTTGGTGCCTTGTTTGCTCTTTTTCATTTATGTTAAATAAATTTATTTGTAAATGTGACTTAAATTAGGATTTAAATTATGTGCAATCTATTAGTATTTTTTTAATTGTATTTTTGTTTAAAAAAGTATTTCAAAAGTGCCTTTTTGTAAAACTGCAGTTGTGTAAATATTTGGCACAAATATCTTACAATATCAAATAATAAATAGCCATATTTTCAACTTTCCTGTCAACTTTAATCATTTTTTTTACTAAATCATGGTCGGTCGACGAACCGCCACCTACCACTAGGCTTAGCTTCTTTTCTGGGGGAAACCCTGCCAAATGTCCTGCCCAACTTCCTTCATGGGCTAAGGCTAAAATGTGTTTCCGGTACACAGATGGAATTACAATCTGATGTACCACATTCCAGTCACCATCGGGGAGAACAATGGGACACCACTTCCGCATAAGTACTCCAACATCAACGAAGCATGCTACTGGTTCAACTCTAGCTTTGTCAGCACTTGCTACACTTAAGAAGCATCTCTGAAGAGCTGAATCTATTTTCTGGGCTGCACAAAGTTGAGCACAAGTAATGGGTAAAGGATGACTCATTTTAGTCTGCATCTTAGTTTTGTCATCTACATGTTGGGCTGCAGGCACTTATGCACTAACATGTGGTTTTCCTTCATCTGAAAAGATTGACAAAAACAAGCTGTCAGACAAGTCAACATCTGTTTTGGCAGATTTCTTTAATTTTTGAGCTTGAGTGAGCACACAAGAAGTAGTGACATTCTTTTGTGTGAGGTGTTCCTCCTTAGAAGGAAAACTAGGGACATCTAATATTTCCAGTACAGGGGTTACCTTACCACTGGCAATATCATTACCGAGTCGAAATGAGTTGCCTTTAATTGGTAATGCAGAACAAACAGCAACAGGAAAAGTGCCAGAAATCAGTTTTGACTGCAAATGTACTAAATGCACGGGTCGAGGGACATAGCTCATTTCAACTCCTTGTAATACAACACTGTAGCCACAAAATGACAGCTCAAAGAAAGGTAAGGATTCTGCCAAGATAACAGACTGTGAGCCTCCAGTATCATGCAGAATGTCGATTGGACGTGCTACAGCAGGCATTCCAGGAATGGAAACTAACCTATCCAACAAAAATGGTTCAAAGGTCCTAGGTGAGGGATCGGACAAAGTGCAGCCCAAAGACCCCTTATGATGATTAAAAATTTTTGACACAGTGTTCCCTTGCCCAGACATGGGTCACCGGGGACCCACTCTGGAGCCAGGTCTGAAGGTGGGGCACGTTGATGAGCGTCCAGTGGCCAGGCTTTCGCCCATGGAGCCCGGCTGGGCACTGCCCGAAGAGGTGACATGTGTCCCTCTTTCGCCTATGGGAGGGGCCAAAGGAGTTGGGTGCAATGTGGGATGGGTGGTGGCCGAAGGTGGGGATCTTGGCGGTCTGATCCTCAGCTACAGAAGCTGGCTCTTGGGACGTGGAATGTCACCCCTCTGGTGGGGAAGGAACCTGAGCTGGTGTGTGAGGTTGAGAGGTTCCGGTTAGAAATAGACGGCCTCACCTCAACACACGGCTGTGGCTCTGGAACCAGTCTCCTTGAGAGGGGTTGGACACTCTTTCAGTCTGGAGTTGTCCCCGGTAAGAGGCGCCAAGCAGGAGTGGGCATACTTGTTGCCCCCCATCTTGGTGCCTGTACGTTGGGGTTTACCCCGGTGAACGAGAGGGTAGCCTCCCTCCACCTACATGTGGGGGGACGGGTCCTGACTGTTGTTTGTGCTTATGCGCCGAACAGCAGTTCAGATTAACCACCATTTTTGGAGTCCTTGAAGGGGTTATTGGATAGTGCCCCACCTGGGGACTCCCTTGTTCTACTGGGGGACTTCAATGCTCACATGGGCAATGACAGTGAGACCTGGAAGGGTGTGGTTGGGAGGAAAGGCCCCCCGATTTGAACCCGAGCGGTGTTCTGTTGTTGACTTCTGTGCTCGTCATGGATTGTCCATAATGAACACCATGTTCAAAAATAAGGGTGCCCATATGTACTCTTGGCACCAGGACACCCTAGGTCGCAGTTCAATGATCGACTTTGTTGTCATTTCATCGGATCTGCGGCCGCATGTCTTGGACACTCGGGAGAAGAGAGGGGCGGAGCTGTCAACTGACCACTACCTGGTGGTGAGTTGGCTCCGATGATGGGGGAGGATGCCGATTAGACCTGGCAGGGCCAAACGTATTGTGAGGGTCTGTTGGGAACGTCTGGCGGAGTCTCCTGTTAGGTGGAGCTTTAACTCCCACCTCCAGGAGAACTATGAACATGTTCCGGAGAGGTGGGGGACATTGAGCCCGAGTGGGCCATGTTTCGTGCCTCCATTGTTGAGGCGGCTTATCGGAGCTGTGGCCGCAAGGTGGTTGGTGCCTGTCGTGGCGGCAACCCTCGAACCCACTGGTGGACACCGGCGGTGAGGGATGCTGTTGGGCTGAAGAAGGAGTCTTATCGGGCCTTCTTGGCCTGTGGGACTCCAGAAGCAGCTGACAGGTACCGGCAGTCCAAGCGGCATGCGGATCGGATGGTCGCTGAGGCAAAAACTCGGGCATGGGAGGAGGTCAGAGAGGCCATGGAGAAAGACTTTCATACGGCTTCAAGGTGATTCTGGTCCACTATACGGCGTCTCAGGAGGGAAAAGCAGTGCAGCACCAACACTGTTTATAGTGAGGGTGGTGTGCTGCTGACCTCTACTCGGGATGTTGTGGGTCAGTGGACGGAATACTTCGAAGACCTCCTCAATCCCACCAGCACGTCTTCCATTGAGGAGGTGGAGCCTGGGGACTTTGGGTCGGGCTCTCCAATCTCCGGTGCTGAGGTCACCGAGGTGGTTAAAAAGCTCCTTGGTGGCAAGGCTCCGGAGGTAGATGAGATTCGCCCAGAGTACCTTAAGGCTCTGGATGTTGTAGGGTTGTGTTGGCGAACGCGACTCTGCAATATGGTGTGGACATTGGGGGCAGTTCCCCTGGATTGGCAGACCAGGGTGGTGGTCCCCTTATTCAAAAAGGGGGACCGAAGGGTGTGTTCCAACTATAGAGGGATCACACTTTTAAGCCTCCCTGGTAAGGTCTTTTCGGGGGTTCTGGAGAGGAGGGTCCATTGGATAGTCGAACCTCGGATTCAAGAAGAGCAGTGTGGTTCTCGTCCTGGTCGTGGAATGCTGGACCAGCTCCATACCCTCAGCAGGTTCCTTGAGGGTGCATGGGAGTTTGCCCAACCAGTCTACATGTGTTTTGTGGACTTGGAGAAGGCGTTGGACTGTGTCCCTCAGGGAATCCTGTGGGGGGTACTCCGGGAGTATGATATGGGCTGTTAGGTCCCTATATGACCGGTGTCAGAGCTTGGTCCGCATTGCCGGCAGTAAGTCGAATTCATTTACAGTGAGAGTTGGACTCCACCAAGGTTGCCCTTTGTCATCAATTCTGTTCATAACGTTTATGGACAGAATTTCTAGGTGCAGCCAAGGTGTTGAGGGGATCCGTTTTGGTGACCTTAGGATTGTGTCTCTGCTTTTTGCAGATGATGTGGTCCTATTGGCTTCATCAGGCAGTGATCTACAGCTTTCGCTGGAGCGGTTTGCAGCAGAGTGTGAAACGGTCGGGATGAGGATCAGTGCCTCCAAATCCGAGGCCATGGTCTTGAGCCGGAAAAGGGTAGAGTGCCTTCTCCGGGTCGGAGAAGATGTCCTGCCCCAAGTGGAGGAGTTTAAGTATCTCAGGGTCTTGTTTACAAATGAGGGAAAAATGGAGCAAGAGATCGATAGGCGGATTAGTGCAGCGTCTGCAGTGAAGCGGGCACTGTGCCGTTCTGTTGTGGTGAAGAGAGAGCTGAGTCAAAAGGTGAAGCTCTCGATTTACCGGTCGATCTATGTTCTTACCCTTATCTACGGTAGCGAGTTTTGGATAGTGACCAAAAGAACAAGATCGCAAATACAAGCGGCTGAAATGAGTTTTCTCCGCAGGGTGTCTGGGCTCTCCCTTAGAGACAGGGTGAGAAACTCTGTCATCTGGAAGGGACTCAAAGTAGAGCCGCTGCTTCTCCACGTCGAAAGGAACCAGTTGTGTGGCTTGGGAATTTGATTAGGATGCCTCCTGGATGCCTCCCTCGTGAGGTGTTCCGGGCACGTCCATCCGGGAGGAGGCGTAGAGAAAGACCCAGGACACGCTGGAGGGACTATGTTTCTCGGCTGGCCTGGGAATGCCTTGGGATTCCCCCAGAGGAGCTGGTCCAAGTGGCTGGGGAGAGGGAAGTCTGGGTCTCTCTGCTTAGGCTGCTACCCCCGCGACCCGACCCCGGATAAGCAGAAGATGGATGGATGGATGGATGGATGGATGGATGGATGGATGGATGGATGGATGGATGGATGGATGGATGGATGGATGGATGGAGGACTGTCTCAATTTAAATGTATTTTGTGTTCACTGCGGGCAAACTACTTCTCTGCATCCAAGAACTCACTTTCCAACCTGAGAAAGCACACTGAGGTATGTAAAATGCAGGGAAGATATTATTTGTGTTTCACAGGTTTCAATAAGGCATGTGGTGTTACCATGTAGCAAAGTGGTTCAGGAACATGAGTTTTTGAAAGGAGAGTTGCAGTCCGTCCGCAGTAATGGATTCAACATTAAACTTATATTCCATAGTGAATGTGTGGGGGGACAAAAAAGGCTCTCATTTTTTCTTTCTTTCTTGGGATTAATGAAAATAGCTGTCATTTTTTTAATTGCATTTCTATGCTAAAAATTTTTACAGGTGTTGTAGATTTTTTTGTAGCAGTTGTTCTACATGTCAATATATCATCAGGTGGTTTCAGAGAGTTACAATGTTCTGTAAAGATCACTCAAAACAATATAGCAATGTACCGATATTAAAAGACATAATTTGTACTTTTGAATACTTGAGTAATTTTAAATGCATGTACTTTTGAATACTTCAGTATTTTCAAAAGTAAGTACTTCAGTACTTTAACTTGAATAAACTTTTGACTGAGCAAGTTTTACCTGTATTTGAGTAAGATATGACTATGATTATCAATACTTTTATTCAAGTACGAGAGGTACTTTGTCCACCACTGCTGTAGACACAGAGTGAATCAGGTCTCCTCTCTACTGTAAGATTGACAGCTGTCAGTGCTTGGGGAAGTGGGCGGGCTTACAGCACACTGAGGACATGTAGCTGCCAAAGTCTCCAGTAACACAGAAAAAAGTCAGTAGATTTGTCGCTAGTCGCTTTAAAAAATGCCAGACTGATCTGAAAACTCACTAAATACAACAACAAAGTCGCTAAGTTGGCTCCTATTGTGCTCCAGCCCGTGAGAAAAACATTGCGCTGCACATTGGTTCCTCTTCAAAAAAGGGCGTGTGTATTTTTTTAGCGTGAGAAATACAAAAAGTGGCGTGTGAGCGTGTGTGCTTCACGAAATGCAGGTATCTCACAGTCAATGCATGAAACTTGAGAGCCCTGCTTTTATTTATACACTAATTAAAGATTGTGACTGATGTTAAGACTTTAAAGTTTACAATGACACAAAGCTGGGAGAAAAGTCGCAGCAGTGTTAGCCAACATCAGTCCGGTTTTACATCGGCTGATGCAGTTACTGTGATCCACTTGTCAAGGTCTCTGGTTTTGGAATATTTTGTTTTATTGTTGATTTGTGTTCATATGCTTTGGCAACGCAGTCATGTCAACAAAGCATCTTGTCCAGAAAAGTGTTAATGTGCGTTTGGTTGCTGGACGCTCTCAGTAAAAGTCCAACAACAGAATGTTGCTCTTGTGTATGTTTAACCACTGCAATAACAATGCGCTCACAGTGTATCCTTCAGAGAAAATAATCCATGTAAGAGAAAGAAATTATTCCAAGGGTAATACCACTAAAGAGAGTGTTCTTTTCTCAGAGTTTACAAAGTAACTGCCATGTGGGAGAAATTATAGATGACAGTCTGATGTCCAGCTGAGAGAAACCGAAAAGAAACACCATCGATACAGTTGCAATTCCATGCCGGTTTTAATGTTTTAGGCCACAATATTTTTGCAAGTATTTCAAAGTTTAAACTGATATTGTTGTGGATCTTTGGTGTAAACTTTACCTTCAAGCAAACGCCCCCCAAAAGAATATCAGCTCCCCCCTTTTAAAAATATTGCTGCCAACGCCCCCTGTCGTCCTCTAAACGCCACCCAGAGAGCGATACTGCCCCCGTAAAGAAACACTGGCTTAAATAATCAAAGTTGTAAAACAAACAAGATTCTGTTATTTAAAATTTATGATTGTTTTTCATTGAAGTTATAAAAAGTGAAATGGGGAAAACAGAAACTATGTCCTGCACCAGCAGGTGGCAGTAATTCCCATTTAAGTTGGTCATCAACTGTCATAAAACCATAAAAGAAAAAGAAGTGGATGTCCCACACTTCTGCGGGTCGCCAGCACTCAGGTCCATGTGACGCTAAGCAATCCTAAACATCCTATTACTTACAAATGTGTCCTAATCATGCAGTTTATATCACATGACATCAATATCAATTCATATATGTAGTTTGTGAATATTGTAAGCAGTTTTATCTTAGTCTTGTTGCTGTAACAGACAATACCAGCACACAGCAGCTATCACAGCACACAAGCTAGCTGTTTCACTACATCTTGACAGTTTGATACTGGATTAAATTAACCCTTTTTCATGCCGGTTAAAATGACTAGTAACATCAATAGTTAAGCAAGCCAGATAGCATTCCCTTTGTCCACAACATTTAGCCTATTTATTTTGTAATAAGTTAGGCTCTGTCTGTTTGCTTAAAGGTGAACTTGAGAACTCCATGCTATGAGGTTGTTTTGGTAGGTGTTAACGGGTTACCTTTTGGCAAAATTCGTCACTCTGAATGCAAAATATGACATTTCTGTGATTCATGCAAATCTGCAATTAAAATGTTTTGGGGGGGAGGGAGAGTCAATGTACTTCGCAAGCTCAGTCATGAGTAGAAATCACTTTGCTCCAGTGTTTTACAAACTAGTTTGGTCGACGTCTAAGCCTCTTTTCCGCCTTTTTTGTGATGCCTTATTTTCTGCTCGTTAAACATCGCTGGTCATGCTGCCTTTTACAGTGCGCTTAATTTCTCCATTTCTTGTGGTGGCTATGGCATAATTCTTCTGGCTCACAGTCCGTGATGTGGAGTGTGCTGCTTGTGTGTGTAAACATGGAACCATGAATTCATTACAGTTCATTAAATTGCATCAACGTTCTAGACATTTCTTGTAACGGTTGTTGTTTGTAGGAAAAATTAGTGTAGGCCAATGATGTAGTGATTTTCATACAGTAAACTGAGCTATTCAACTGCAATTAACTAAACGAAAGTACTGAACACGAATCGAAATGAGTCAAGTATTGGTACTGTAATATGTTAGCTAGTGTTTGCTGAATGACTACCTTTTAGAGTACTATATTTAAATAATGGCTTGGATTACAGAACTGAATGTTAGATGCCGCTTTTCTTCTTACTTATTATCTTTATTTTTAGAGATACTAACGCTTAGGGCATTTTTGTGGTCCTCCTGTCTTGTTTTTTCACCTCCATGTGGCAACATAGATTTAGTAAGTCCAAGGTAATATATGTACACATCAAAATATAGTTTGTGTTAACTTACAGTCCATGTGATGTTAAAATTGTTTACAATATCAAGTTGAAATGTTTAGAGTAAGCATGTTAAAAGTATAAATGATTTGATTTACAATACAAAAAAATTCATTAGGCTTACAAAGTTTGCTGTGCAACATTTGTGCCAGCGCAAGGTAGTGAAAGATATTAAATGTCAGTCCAACAGATTCTTAGACTTGCATTTAATGTAAAAATAAAATAGTTTTCTTCTCAGTCGAGCTGGACATCCTGAGGTTGCAGTTAAATCTCTGAATAATGAATGGAAAGGCCAGGAGAAGCCAGTGGCTAACATCAAGAAGCCCAGGAAGGCAGAAGTTAATTTCTGTCCAAACATAACCAGAGGTGAAACAAGAGAGAGTATGGAGGCGGAAAGCGTGGCCCTACTGACAGAGGTAAAAAAAAGAAGAAAATGGAAAAGGCTGAGATCAAGAAGAAGATGCAGCATACCTTCCCGATCAGGGGGCAGGAGGTTCTCCAAGAGCCAGTGATTCCAGAGTTCCAAAACAGATGACCAGCACTCTTTGATGTCAGTGAGGTAAGTGTGAATCTGAAGTGTAGTGACTTGGTCTATCAGTGATCTTCTTTACGAACTGTTACAATCTGTATCCTGTCTGTTGTCTTTTACAGATCAACTTGAAGTTTAAGCAACTGACAACTGCACCTTTGACCTCTAAATTTCTTGGAGAACTGGACCGTCAGACAGACAACCTGATCAAGGTTTTTAATGCCAAAAGGTGGAGCTGCAGGACGAAAGATCACCGCCATAATGGTCTAGATGGATAATGTATGTTTTTTGTTTTTTTTCCCCTAATCTAATAAGCATATGGTTTGTGCGACTCAACTGTATAGGAAAGCTCATATGTTAAATGTTTCAAAGGTTTTTCTGGCCCTTTCAAGATTACTGTATACTAAATGGGCTTAGACCTGTGTGAGCTTTACCTGAGTGGGGTAAAACAAGGTGATGGGATGGTAAAGTAGGGAAATGTCAGTGACTGTTACCCTCAGTACCTGTGTGTTAGTGTGTCTCTGACACTGACAGGCATAAATCACATGTTTTTGTTTTGTTTTTTTTCCAGAATGAAACCATGAGGCGTGATTGTGTGCTGAGCTGTCTGACCATCTACCTCAACGAAGACCTGGACACACTGGTTAAAGATTACATGGTATGTTAGCCTACTGTCCTTTGTGCCAGATGTAATTTCAATCCAGATGTGCCCTATTACATGTGGTGTTCATGAGAATGGGATATACATGAAGACACATTGACCTTGACCACCAATAGTTCATCACTGAGTCCAATGGTTTTGTCATGGTTTTAGGTATGACCTTGACCCACATGCAGAGACTCTTAGAAGGCAGAAAGAATCATAAATAAAGCTTACAAGGAGGTTGGAGGGCGGACAGGGTTCGCAGGTTGGCAGGGGGTCATAAGGAGGTTGAGATTGCCAGTCGTGGGAGAGAACCAATACTCAGACAGAAAGCGAGAGCTGAGGACTCAGAAGGCGTTGTGGATTCTGGAAGAACAGATTCTGGAGAACTCTGAAGAGAAACTGTGGGATCTAAAGGCAGTTCTTACACTGAAATAAATGAGTGCCACTATCTCTCTCCTCAGTGTCAGAACACGGGGGATTCTGTAATTGTCACATCTTATCGTCATCACAAAATCCACAAGGATCCCGAAGTATCTTTGAAACTGGGCGTATTTAAACAGATGAAATGCATTGATGTGTATTGAATACTTTTGACCAGTTTGTGATTGGTCAGAAGTTTACATAACTCCTACGACACTTACAGGAAACCAGCTAGAACAACTGGCCGAGTCTGGTTCCAGGAAACGTCTGTTATCACAACTCCTTGTCCTGGGAAGTTCTGGCAATAACAACTGAACACTCTTTACACACGAACATAGTTCTTCCATAATTGGTAAGCTGCAGTCTGCAGCTGCCTCTAAGTTATAGAATAAAATCCTCTTCCACAAAACCTGGTAACAGATTTAACAAGGTTAGATTAGAACTAGCAGACTTCTCAGAAGGCTCGAGGATCACAGAGAATTCTCAGAGGAGTGGCTCGGAGTACCATGTAGGTTTGACACTTAGGCGTCGAAAGATGGACAGTCCCCTTCTCTTATTCCATGGCTGATGAGTCTTTATGCATTGTAGGTGCAGGCAATCACCAACTGCTCCGGCCTCCAAGCAATAACTCCATGGCTCTCTCTGGTGTTTGTTTAGAATGAGATATTCCCACAAAGCAAATGGCGGTGGTTCTGCCAAGTAAATCCACTTGGTCCATAGGAACCTGAGGATAAAATGGGCAAGGTTGTGGCACCTAAACGCCTACACTATGCTAGGGACAACAATTCTTGCCAAAACAACAATTGTGAGGACACAGGCACTTCGTACTTCAAATTACTTTGATTTGATACCCAGAAGCATGGTTTGGAAGTGTTAAGTAAGAAATGTCTTTCAAATAATGTCAGGTCATTTTGAATCTTGGTTCTGATCAGCTGCTTTCTAATGTTTGTTTTTTGGGGTGTATCAGTAGGATGCATGTTGTGGACTGTCTGCTTACAAACTCCTGCCCCTTGAGAACATACAGAAGGAAGCCTTTTTGTCTTCTTTGAAGATTTGGCAAATACATGGGCATGCTAATTGAAACTACACTGCCTGCCCAAAAAAAAAGTTGGCACTTGGATTTAACTAAGCAAATAGGTACGAGCCACCTATTGAATACTTACTGCATGGGCGATTATGTTTCAGTTGGCAACAAGTTATTTAACCCCAACTGGTGCAATCAGTAGCTTCTCATTTCTTAAACAACCATTTTGAAAGACACATCCTGTGGTCATAGAAAAGATGTCAGTCTGATTGAGAAGGGTCAAATCATTGAAAACAACGAAGGAGATTGCAGAAACTACTCAAATTGGGAACTGAAGGAATAGGGACTGAACAGCTGTGTAGCCTTATGAAAACTACTAATCAAGGAGGCTAACCAGGAAAAAAGGCTTCAATTTGCTAGGGAGCATAAAGATTGGACTCTGGAGCAATGGAAGAAGGTCATGTGGTCTGATGAGTCCAGATTTATCCTGTTCCAGACTGATGGGTGCATCAGGGTAAGAAAAGAGGCAGGTGAAGTGTTGCACCCATCATGCCTAGTGCTGACTTTACAAGCCTGTGGGGGCAGTGCTATGACCTGGAGTTGCTGCAGTCGTTCAGGTCTAGGTTCAGCAACAGTATGTGCTCAAAGAATGAGGTCAGCTGACTACCTGAATATACTGAATGACCAGGTTATTCCATCAATGGATTTTTTTCTTCCTTGATGGCACAGGCATATTCCAAGATGACAATGCCAGGATTCATCGGGCTTGAATTGTGAAAGAGTGGTTCACGGAGCATGAGACATCATTTTCACACATGGATTGTCCACCACAGAGTCCAGACCTTAACCCCATTGAGTGTGTAACCTTTTTTTTTTTTTTTTGGCCAGGCAGTGTATAACCAATACAAGACTGATTAGCTGTTCATTTCACTCTCTCCCTCTGTCACACTTTGTGTGTCTTCACCTCACACATACATTGAGCAGAGAATTTTAAAAAGGTGTCAAAGTTGGTCTAATGGGTTATTCTCAAAATCTTTTCTACAATGTAGTTTACAAAGATAATTTAATTTCTGTCTTCCTGTTTCCAACAGGTGAGAGATAAAGGGAGAGACAAGGTTAGGATAGGGAAAGGTTGGTCCTCTCTCTACTACATTGGCCTTTCTCCAACCCTCCTCTTACTCCTACTGTCCTCTCTTAGGCCAATGCAAGACAGCTCACTTTTTTGGGGGATGCTGAAAAGTTGAATCATTTCAACTTTTCAATGCTGCCCACACCTCCCCTGTTGTTTACATCACAAGGTCAAGTTTTGTTACTAGGTAGCAAAAAACTGCAAAACGCAATGTATGTGAGCTTTAGACTTAACAGGCTTGATGCACACACTCCACCACTTCCTGACTGGAAGGCTGCATCTTTATTTCCTGCACCATGCTATTGTTTTGAGTGATTTATCAGGTGCTCAGGCTCAACTCAAACAAGTGAGAACAAGACTACTACTTTAGATGATAATTATCAGATTTTTAATTGTTGTCACCTTGGCAGAAAAAAGCAGAATATTCAAGAGTAGTACTGTGCACCTGATTAATCACTTAAATTTATAGTAAATGCAGGAAGTAAAGGTCTTCCTGTCAGGAAGTAGTGGAGCTTGTGCATCAAGTCTATTATTCCTTTAACTCCCTCCAAGTTGTAAAAACGGACACAAGGCGTTCTTGATATTTACTGGCATTTAATTGGTCACAGGTGTCACCAACGATGCTGTAAGAACTGTACAAAAACATAAAAATAATACAGTGGTCTAACTTACAAAAAATTAACACAATTTATTTCACCTTTAACACGTGACTAACAGAAACTTGACAAGTTCTTCACAAATTAGCACTCTATTTCCATACAAACATAAAATAAGGCCGCATTAGCGTGAAGGAGTTTTAACAGAAGCGCCTCTTGGAGTACATCTTTTACCTACGCACCACCTAACTTCACTGCACACTTCGTCAAGTCTCTTTTTAATGAGGAAAAGAAAACATGCTGCTTCCTACAGAGTGTGGCGTGCAACTGAAAATATCAATCTAAACCAAACAACAAATCAAGTATTGGTTCCACTCTGGAAAACAATTACACAACCTTTAAATTGGCATTTTTAACAACAATATATATTATAATCAGATTTTAATAAACATAAATTTATAACTGCCACTGATGGCAGCCACAATTCCAGTGAGGAGGGTAAGGAGAGTAAACCATACCCCTTCAAAAGCTTAGGAGAGAGAGGAGGTGAGTAGAGAAGGTGGAGGATAGAAGAGAGGGAAATGGGGTTGGAGAGGTTTGCCCCCTTTCCTTCAATCCATTTACCCTGCATCAATGAACAGTTTCTTATTTGACTCTTACAGCTACTGGCTATGTATTTTCATCACTGATCTCTGAAAAAAATCAGTGGGGGTTTCTGGTTCTGTATTTCTATATATCTATATAGTTTTAGTTGGTGTTTTATTAACTGCATTTTTTTCTGGCAGGTCAAAGGCTTCAATGGGAAAAGAGCAGTCTCCCTAGAAATTCCTCCATATTAAAGAAGCACAAAACCTTACCCTCAGTGGTGGCTCAAACCATAAGAATTTGTAATTGTTGTTGTCATCTTGATAGAAAAGTGCACAATTTGAGATTAGGCTATGTGTAATCTCATGTTAACAAGAACACCAAAAGCATCCTTATGACTTTTCCATTTTTTTCCAGGTTTAGGAGGTGATAAAAGGTCTTAAGGTCATTGTTACCTTTAACTTGCATTCATCTCATTCTCATGAATGTGTATATGCAGTGCTTTGAAGAAATATCTTCAATTTAGAACTCAGTTGACCTAAGGATGAACTGCTTAGATTTTGGTGTTCAAGGGTACGTTCACACAGCCCATCATTCAGTTCTCTTTATATTCCAGGACACTGAATACAGAGAGGCTGAGGCAGACATTGCAGAGAAGACCATGGGCATCTACACTGTCCGGACAGAGGGTCATGGTCAGAGGACAGAGGGTCATGGTCCTGATGGTCCAGGTAATGGAGGCTTTGCTAATGTTGGTGTTGTGCTGGAGGGTGTGGAAGTTCTCCATAACCTGCAGAGTGTCAGCCATGCTTTATGGGCTGATCTACACACTCAGCTTGAGCTATCCAAAAAGCCTGAAGCATACATTCGAGGTGTACCAGAAAATCCTGAAGGACCTGGACTCAACCAAGCTTTCACCAAAAGTACAGGCACTGAAACTCAAATTGCTCCAGTGATTTGGCTGGCAATAATGCACTTACACAGCCCCTACCTGATTTTTCTTTTTTTTCCAGTCAGACAGGATTTTGTGTTTAAATGATCCCTTAGTTCTTGAAGGGTGCATCAGGGAAATACCTGTTTGATAAATTTGTATCCTTAAAGGTTTTTCTTTCTTCTTTTAGTGTCAAAGCATTTAACGGGAATGATGTGTGAATATGTCTGTGTAGGTGGGTTCATAGATGGGTAATTGTTATAGTGTGTTAGCTGGCAGTGTTGTAGTGGCTCAACTCAAACCAGATTTTTCTTGAATTGTTTCCAGATTCAGTGGGAGATAGTTAAGTGTTTAAAATATATCTGTTCTACAAAAAAGTGATTCAGTTTCTACCAAAGCCTGTCTTCACTTAAGTAAAGTCTTATTTTCTAATACTGAAGTGTTTGATCACTAGATGAGGCTGTAGGCTCAGGTATATGAGCCAAGGGGTGACAGGTAGTAGGGAGGTGTTGAACCTGGAAGGGCATACAGGTTCTTGACCGCTATGGTGGAGTCTGTGTAAACTCTGTTGTCAAGTATGCTGGAGTTATTGAAGTCTGTACCAAAATCACTGTGTTGAAACAAAATAAATCACTGAATCTGCAAACCAGGAAGACCGTTGGACTGACTCTTATATGTCACAGGAGGTACGATGTTATCCTCTTAGCGCATCATAACAAAGCAGCAAGGGGTCAACACTTCGCTAGTACAGTATTAGATTGGCTGGGACATATGACCAAAATGGAACCTAGGGTCTTGCTGTGAATGTACGCAAATCAAACTTTCATTAAAATACATAATTGACTGACACATCATTATAAGATAGTGTAATTTCACGTCTTTAATATCTTTAATGTTAGGCTTTAATGTTAATGTTAATTGTTTTTAATTGTTTTTTCATTAAGATTGTAGTGAATGGAAAGGAATTGCATAAATGTGATGCATTTTGATTAATTTGGTTTATTACATAATAATAAATGACATGTAATTCAAAGAAATATATGCTATTTATTTTGTATAGATAACCTGCTTATTATGCAATTCAAACAATATACTTTATGTATTTGAAATAAATACACCCATTATTATTAATTTAGAGTAATTATTCTTTATTAATACAAAATACATAAACCTGAGGATTATGCATTTAAAATAAATAGGCTTTTTTACACTAATGAATATGCATCATGTAAGGTCTATTTGATAGGTTTGTGTTAAAATTATCTAAAAAACGTAAATGTGAATTTGTCATGTAATAAAATTACAAAAATCTTAAAGGTTAGGGTTAAATATTTCTGTAAGAGTGTCTACATTTAAGGCAAGGCTTAAGGTTTTCCTATTTAATAAATTGTAAAGTTAAGGTTTCATTGGGTTACCTGAGCTGTCTCTTAGTTTAACTGCTAGGCTTAGACTGCAAGAGGACAAACTGACCACATTTCTACACTCTGCTGCTGTTTATACTGTCTCTTTCTAGTTTCCATCTTCATAAAGGCAGTTTTTGCTGCCATTACCATATGCTATTTTTGTTTTTCTTCCCATAGCTACAACAGAACCAGTCTTTCTGTGTTTGTCTGTGTCTCATTACTGTCCTCTCATACCCCAGCTGGTTGAGGCAGTTCTGCTGGTTCTGGTTCTCCTAGAGGGCTTTTCCTTTTAAAAGGGAGTTGCTCCCCTCTACTGTCGCCAATGTACTGTTCAGGATGCAGGTTGTGACAAAGTGAAGACTCAACTCAATCGGATGGCTTTCTTAGAAACATAACTTTTATGAAATGACATTTCATAATGTACTGTATGTGAATGTATTGTATTATAATAGGAATAAACTGACTGTAATTGAGTTTGAATCTGGATCTGAGTTGGACTTATACTTTAAACATGTTTCTTTTTTTGTATAATGCCCCGAGACAACTTGTTGTGAATTGGTGCTATATTTAAAAAACATTAAAAAAACTGAATTGAATAAAAGTTGTGAAAAGTCAAAGCCTTAATGGTGTAAGTGGTCATTGGAGCATTCTGTGCTGTGACCCACAGACTGGAAGAGTGGCTCCAACAGATCCCAAGAACAAACTCAGAGATCTCTATCCAGAGGAGCACAGCACTAGGAACAGGATTCCTATGATGAAGAATCCTCAAGCTGAACCTCCTGATATCCTGTTTGTTGACCAACTGAGAGCTCAGTTTGACCATGGGGTACTTGTCTTTTTTTTCTTTGCATGTAGAGGATGTAACTTATATCTGATCACCCAGGTGAACACTTGTACCTGGAACTGTCTCCTGTGGATTTGATCAGCCAGGACTCATATTTGTGCAGGTCCAAACACTGTGTACTATCTCCCACAACGTCACTGTAATGGGCATTTGTACCTTTGCAAAATTATTATCCATTATTGTATTTGAAATGTTTATGTATCCAATGACAGATTTGATATTTTGAAATGATTACAATAGATACAAATTGTGATAAAATTTAACATATATTTGTTAATATATGTTTGATATTTTCTGAATGAGTCATTTACAGCTTTGAGGGTGTTTGTGTGTGGACTGAAACATACTGCAGAGGCTAATGATGGGGACTAAATGTGTGTGCGTGTTTGTGTGTGTGTGTGGTGGTGGTGTGTGTGTGTGTGTGGGGGGGGGGGGGTACAGTATGAAGTGTGTGATGTGAAGAGAGGAAAGCAGCCTTATGATTAAAGGGAAGGAGGAAGCACATGGAGGCATGAAAAATCAAGAAAAGAAAAGACACTCATTTATTTCTGTTCTTACAGTGGTGCATTCTGCTCCACCACTCTCTCTCTCACATACACATACACACACACAGACAGAGGAAGCTCCACCTCCTCTGCAGTGTAATGACTGCAGCAATGGAGGAGGCAGCAGTGCAGCTGGAAAAGATGGAGGGATCTCGGGAACAGGGGAAGGATAGAGGAAAGGCAGACTGGAAAAATAACTGCTCTTTCTCCAACCTCCTCAAACATTCCTGCCTTCTGTGCTGGTCGTCTCCTCAGGACACAGATGTCATAGAGATGGATGACAGAGTCCTTTCCAAGGCAGCCGAGATCAGAGTAAGAAGACCGCAGCACCTCCCTCTGGTGTGTGTGCTCGTCATTTTCTGTGTGTTTCTATCTGCATCTGTCTTTGGCTTGGATCTGTTTTATTATTTTGATAACCTAAATAAGTCATACATCATTTGCATTTCAATGGCTATGTGCTTATTGTGTTGCCAGTATGGGACTCTTCCTTGACTGCATTTCCCATAATGCTCTGTTATGGTGTCATTATGTTGTGAGCTGTTTTAAAGCTGTGTGGTTTAACAAAATAATGCTGTCTAAATTAAGTAAAACATTCAAAATCCTAATGACTATTTTACTTGATGGTTCAAATTTTGAACTTTTTTTTTTAATTTTCAACCTTTAGCTTTATTCAGTGTTCCAACACAGTCTTAAAATATATGGAAAAGTATGGACTTTAGTTTTAATATTTTCAAAGTATAAGAATAAAAAACAGTTAACAAATTCTGGATGTTTTATAGATGTTGTTCCTTTTTGTACTTTGTAAAAGTTAAACATTTCAATTACAAGAAAATGCTCATGCAAGAAGATTTTTTTTAACACGGATTCAATGTAAAAAATGGAGATTGTCATCATAATGGTAATTTGTTTTATTTTCCACATGAAGCCGTGATTTTAAGGTTTTAGTTGTAGATATCCTGGTTTTTAATTGAGAACCCAAACCAGCTAAGAACAAAACACTGGACTATTCTGAAGTGGCCTTCTGAGCCACTCCAGAACATCTGGAGAAAGAACCCTTCAAACCTGAGATAGCTGGAGCAGATTGCTCATGAGGAGTGAGCAAAAATACCTGTGGATAGGTGCAGAAGTCTCAGAGAGAGTTACAGAAATTACTTGATGGTAGTGATTGACTCAAAAGTTTAAATGACAAAACATCAGGTTAAGGGTAACAATTTTTTAATTAAAGCCAGTTTCATTAGTATATAATATATTAGTATATGTTTCATTAGTATATATATATATATATATATATATATATATATATATATATATATATATATGAGATATTTTGCTAACATCCGAATAAAGACACGCAACCTTATAAACAGGTACAGGCACAAATATAATTTGTTAATTTGTTTTAGTTTTGCCCACCACTGAAAGGCAAAGGCAGGTTATAACTACACAAATACCAGTGAACAAGCTCTTCAGGACAGGACTCACATGTTCACTTAAATCTCAAGGATAAAGGACCCTCTTTTGGAGGACAGTAATATTCATATTTTGGACAGAAAGACAAATGATTTAGAGGTGTGAAGAAAGCCATCTTTGTAAATCAGGTTCATACCAGATCATACCTTCACACCTGTGACCAAATCATCTCTCATGTGGATCAGACAAACAAAGACTTCTTATGACCCTTAGGAGGGAGTGGAGAGAGAATGATTAGCATGTCAGTTCAGTGACCACTTTACAGTTTAGAAACTTGGACTTTGCAATTTTAAGTTGGAATAAAATAAACCCATACTGAAAAGAGTAATGTCCTAAAAACTGAAGTGTTTATTAATTGATGAAAAAATAAAAGTAAAGGAAAAAAAACCTTAAGATTATCTGAGCCATCAAGTAAATTAAAGGTCTGACATTCTTTAAAGGAATGCATATTGCCCACCACTTATAACGCCCAAATTTCAGACTAATATTATCTTACAATGATAAATGATAAAATTGTAAATGTATCGGTCAGACCTTGAAAATAACATTATTTGCAATCTCATAGAGTACTGTAAAATTTTGCATTATCTAGTAGTGCTCAGAATGTGTTGTCGATTACCCTCAGTTACTACCAGCATTTAGCTCAATATCTGTAAAACCGATTGAGTTATAGCCATTTTTGTGTCTGCTAAGATTGCCTTGCTGTAGCCACTATCTTGAATTGAATTGATGCTTAATGACATAAACCATGTTTGTCTTGAGAGTGAGAACCAGAAACCAGACACTATACCAATCGTAAAAGGTAAGTGATTTATTTACAACATGGAATATAAATGCGCAAGGTACTGGAGGCCAGGCAGATCTGAAATGGCAAGAAGGAGCAAGGTGAGTCTCAAATACCAGGTCAGCTTTGAATGACATTCACGTTGGTGATTTGTTCTTTGTATCTCTTTTCTTATAGGTGAGGTGCGTATGGAGTCGTGGAAGCATGGAGGTCCAGAAGGAGGTCTTGGAAAGAGGTTCCAGAAGTGGTCCAGTAGAAGGTAAATCAAAAAAACAGGTAAGTGCACAGCAAAATTCAAAAATCCAGGCAGGTAGGTATTTACAAAGTTCAGGTGGCAAATCGATTCCAAAAAGGCTTGATGCTCCAGCGTAGATCTGAGGCCAACTGCAGGCTTAAATACTGATTGGGCTCATCAGGGGAACAGGCATCAGCTGTGGAGCAAGAGTCCCAAGACCCGCCTTAAGGGCAATGACAAAGAAAACTCTAGATCCTCACAGTACCCTCCCATCAACGATCGCCTCCTGGCGATCTAGGACGTCTGTCTGGATGTGCTCTATAAAAGTCTGTGATCAAAGTGGGGTCTAGAAAAAAAGACCTGGGGATCCATGATCGTTCCTCTGGACCATATCCCTCCCAGTCAACCAGATACTGACACCCCCTGCCTCTACGTCTGACATCCAGGATGCGATTTACCGTGAAGGCAGGGTGGTTATCAATTACTCGGGCGGGAGGGGGGAGGACGGTAGGTAGGCTTAACGGACTCTGGAGTACAGGCTTGACTTGGGAAACATGGAATGTAGGATATTAGACGGGAGTGTGAGACGGACAGAGGTAGGATTTATGATCCATTCAATAGGGAATGGGCCAGTGAACCGGGGGGCTAGTTTCTTAGAAGTGTCTCTGAGTTGAATGTCCCTGGTTGACAGCCACACCCGATCACCAACCTGGTAGGGAGGAGCAATAGAACGGTGGCGGTCAGCGTACCTCTTATTTTGCTCAACTGTCCTGGTGAGGGCGTGTCTGGCGTGCCTCCAGATCCTGCGGCATCGGCGAAGGTGAGTCTGAACCGATGGAATAGCCACTTCGTGTTTGAAACTGGGAAAAAGTGGAGGATTGTAACCCAGTGAGACCTCAAAAGGTGACAAACCGGTGGCAGATGAGACATGGGTGTTATGTACATACTCAATCCAAGAAAGTTGTTGACTCCAAGACGAAGGGTTATCACTGGCCAGGATGCGTAGAGCAGCTTCCAGCTCCTGGTTACAACGTTCAGTCTGACCATTAGATTGGGGATGGTAACCGGATGTGAGACTCACCTTGGCTCCTAAACTGTTACAAAACGCCTTCCAGACCTGGGATGAAAATTGGGGTCCTTGGTCCGAGACAGAAATGTCCATTGGTTTGCCATGGATCCGAAAAACGTGGTGCACCATGAGTTGACCGGTCTCGTATGCAAATGGGAGCTTGGGAAGAAGAACAAAATGAGCAGACTTTGAAAAATGATCAACGATGGTTAAGATTACCATGTTTCCTTGTAAAGGAGGTAATCCAGTGACGAAATCCAGTGCGATGTGGGACCACAAACGGCTTGGAACAGGCAGTGGCTGCAGAAGCCCTGCCGGAGGTTGGTTGCTGGATTTGAAGCAGGCACATGTAGTGCAAGCTGCCACAAACTCTTTGACGTCTGCAGTAAATGTGGGCCACCAGAAGTATCCTATTTATGCCTGGGTGGCAGGTGAACTGACTGGAGTGGAGCCAATCAAGTACTCTGCCTCGCACTGCTTCGGGAACATAATGTGTACCTGGCGGACTTCCGCCGGGTCTGGTTCAGTCCGTTGGGCCTCAGTGATCTCTTCTTTGATAGCCCAGGTAAGTGCACTAATGAACATGGTGGAGGGAATGATTGGTTCTTCTCGGTTAGGGTCCTCAGTCTGAGACCAAAGTCTTGACAGAGCGTCCGGTTTAATATTCTTAGAGCCGGGTCTGTATGTAATAGAAAAATTAAAACGTCCGTAGAAAAGAGACCACCTAGCTTGACGTGGGTTCAGTGTCATTGAGCTTCCATGTATGTATAAATAGTCACTGATGTTGCACATTATCTTTTTGCAGCTCAAATGCACCACATTTTATGTTGCAGCATTGAATAGATCCTGCCATCTTTAATGTCCCTTGCCACCAATCTAACAGTGGCTGGAAAAAAGCTCCTGTGTAGGCGAGTCCTGTGTGCACCAATGCTCACAGGCCTATGATGTCTCAAGTTATAAACAGAATCCATCCACAAGAACAAAAAGTGAGCAGGGTGGTCTCTGCTGTACTTTCCTCCAACAGCACTGTGTGTAAATCTTTTCCATGTAGGGGAGGCTGGAGCCACTGATCTTTTCTGCAGCTTCAATCACATGCTGCAATGCCTTCCTCTCAGCCAGGGTGGTGCTGCTATACCACACTGTGATGCCGTTTATGAGGAGGCTTTCAGCAAGACCCCTGTAAGCTTGGATGAGAAGCTGATGTCCAAGTCCAGCTTTCTTCAGCACTCTAATGAAGTGAAGTCTCTGCTGGGCTCTTTTCACAAGTGTTGTGTTCTCCTTCCAACTGAGAATGGTCCCTTTAATGGAGAGTGGCTCTAAGGAGGGAGCCAGTCTTCTAAAGTTCAGTATCTCTTTAGTTTTTTCTGTATTGAGCACCAGATCGTTTTCCTCCCTGTAAATGGAGATTTTTTGCATCAAGTCCCTGTATGATCATTCACCCCTCTCGTTAATGAGGCCAAGAATAGTCATATCATCAGCATACTTGATGACCATGTTATTCTGTGAAGTGAAGTGAAGTGAAAATTTATTTATATAGCACTTTTCAGCAACAAGGCGATTCAAAGTGCTTTACAACACATAATCAAATATAGATCAATCATGTATAGTCTAAATGAAATATAGGATAATCTAAATGAAATCATGAAACTAAACATATCTAAAACATGAGCTAAAACAGTCAAAATAGTAGCTAAAATAATCTAAATAAAATCATGGTGAAGTTAAAGCTGAACTGAACAACAATTAGGCTAAGACAGTCAAAATATGAGCTAAGATAAACTAAACTAAACTAAATGTACAGGAAGACTAAATAAGCTAACATAAACTGCAACATGACAATACTAAGCTAAGGGTACCAAGAAACTAAGTAACAGTACCAAGGCCCGCTAACAACCATCATAATAATTACTAAGATACATAAACTAACATAAACTGCTAAACTAAAGGTACCAAAAGTCTAACTAACAGTACCAAGGCCCGCTAACAGCCATCATAATAATTACTACGATACTAAGATAGTGAAGGGGGGAGTGGGATAACAGAGATGACTCTTAAAAGCGGAAAGTGTGCGTATGTGTGTGTGTGTAGAGGTGGTGGGAGGCAGTGTGGTGCGTGTGTGTTTGTAGAGAGGTCCATGAATCATGTCACAGAGGTTTATCAGCCAGCCCAGAGCAGATCCACAGATGTCCTTAGGCAGAGGGAGCAGAGCATCTTGTTTACATAAATTCCGGGGAAGAATTTGAAGATAGCTGACTAAGGCCAGCCTAGGGGAGCCAAATTCACAAAACAATAATTGTTTTGGGTCAGGCAGACTTGGTTTTGTCTGCCTTGAAAGTCTTGCTGATACTTCTCAATGGTGAATCCAAACAGCCAAATTCCAGGTCCATTCCGTCTGATTTGAGCAAGCAAATTGCAAATTTCTCCAAGATGTAACTCATCATTCATGAGTTCCAGAAACGCAATTTAGTCTGTGGTCCTGTAAAAGCATCACATCCAACTTGCGATTCAGCTCCACACAGTTTGATTGTTGACCACCGAACCCATCAAATGAATTTGACGATAAGTCAGGTAACTGCCTAATAACAGCAGAAATAACAGCAGAACTCCTGTTATCAAAAACCCAAATATGTTAAGATCTTCCAAAGACAAAAATTGTCAGACAAACAATATTCCATTTCCTCAAGGAATCCATTGTGTATCCAGCAAAAAATGTCCCCTCAGGGTAAGTCAGAGCTCTCCCAAGTTCTATCTTCCCGTCAAGAAAATTTGATCAATTGCATTGAGAGACCAGCTGACCAGATCCATGGTTTAAAAATTTTAGAGAATTTGTAAAATAGAGGCTCCGAAAGAAAGCAGGGCATAGAGGCGGGGGGCAGTTCAGGAGACAGAGAGAAAGAGAAAAGAAAACACGTCTGCCTTCCACCAGGAGCAGAGAAGTACAGAAGTACAGTCTTCTGTATATAATGTAAAGAGCTTAGGACTGAGGCAACATCCCTGTGGGATGCCTGTGCTGACTGTAAGTTAAGCAGAAATCTTCTTCCCCATCCTCACAACCTGTGGTCTCTCTGTGAGGAAGTCCAAAATCCAGTTTCTGGTGGGGGTTGGTATTCCCAGATCTGCCAGTTTTTCAGGCCTGATGGTGTTGAAGGCAGAGATATAATCCAGGAACAGGAGCCATGCATAGGTGTTAGAAATATCCAGATGTTTTAGGATATGATGTAAAGAGAGAGCCACATCATCATCCACTGACCTATTTGTGCAGTAAACAAACTACAGGGGTCTGCTGATTCTGGAACCACAAAGTTAATGTTTTAACAAAAGTTTTTCAAGACACTTAATGACAACAAAAGTAAAAGCCACAAGTTAGATGTCATTCATTGCATTTGTTTTTTAGGACTGGTACAATCACAGAATGTTTAAAAATCCTCGGAACTGTTTCTAATGAAAGAGATGTGTTAAAAATGTCTGTATATATCGCTGCCAGCTGTACTGCACACTCCTTTACAACTCTTGGAGCCACACCATCTATCTGGCCCCACAGCTTTGTGGGGGTCCATCTGCCTCAAAGCATTGATGACTCTTGGGTGGTTCACCTGAAGTGGTGTTTCCTCTGGGTTGCAGAGGGCCTTAAATTCACACCCAAATGGATAAAACTGAACAATTACAATCAAATACTTCCTGTCCTAACTAATGGACAGGACAAAGTCCCTAAATGCATGTGTAAATTTAACACCTTTTCAGGTATAGCTTTGTGAGAGTAATGAACTGGACACAAACCATCTCCTTTTCTGTGTGTCAGCTCAGACTTCTTCAAGGGAAAACTTCAATTACACACAGCTAAACCCGTGTTGCAATTTTATCAAATGTGACCAAAAGAGGAAAAATTCAAGAATGCAGCCCTAACAGCAGTAAAGCCAACAACGTAATTTGAAAACTAGTGCTGGGTCAGCTTTTGACCAAGCCTATCCTGAGTAGTTTGAACTCACCAGGGTTGGGTTATCATCTTGACCCATAGATGATTAAGTTTTCTACCACAATATTGGGTCAAAATTACTTTAGTAATTAATCAATTATTTCCTCCCACAGACCAAAAACATGCATGTTGGGTTATTTGGTAACTCTTAAATTGTCCCTAGGTGTGAGTGAGAGTGTGTATGGTTGTTTGTCTCATTTGTCTCTATGTGGCCCTGCGATGGACTTGCGACCTCTCCAGGGTGTCCCTCGTCTCTCGCACAGTGACTGCTGGGGATGGGCACCAGCTCCCTGCGACCTAGAATGGAGAAGCGGGTAAAGAAAATGGATGGAGTGGATTAATTAATTAAATTAGAGTGACTAATAGGTTGCATTTAAAAGAACAACCCAAAATTTGGGTTATTAGAGGATTACATCTTATATAAAACTTCCATTTTGCCCTGTATTTTGCCCTCGTTTCGGAACAACAGTTTGGACCTGGACCTCAAATTCGGCTTATCGAGAATGTACCAGCAAAGACTTCAAGGCAG
>NC_051449.1:27254414-27265190 GCF_001649575.2 Kryptolebias marmoratus
TTTGTTAGCATTGTCGTGTTTTAGCTTAGTTATCTTGTCATGTTCTGTAACTCTGTCTGTAATTTTGTTCTTGTGTTGTAAAGCACTTTGAGTCGCCTCGTGCTGAAAAGTGCTATATAAATAAATGTACCTACCTACCTACCTGTATATTCCACATGGGCGTTTCCACTTTCAGTTCAAGCTTGGGTCTTCTACCAGAGGCCTGGGATCTTGAGGGTTCTACTCAGTGTCTTAGCTGTTCCTAGGACTGTGCTCTTCTAGACTGAGATCTCTAAGGTTGTTCCTGGGATCTGTTGGAGCCACTCTTCCAGTTTGGGGGCTCACAGCATTGAACACTCGTTGACCACTGGTACCACTGAGGCCTTGACTTTCCACAGCTTCTCTATTTCCTCTTTCAACCCTTGGTATTTCTCAAGCTTTTCATGCTCCCTCTTCCCTATGTTACAGTCACTTGAGACTGCTACATCCACTACCACTGCTTTTTTTTGTATCTTGCAGATCACCACAATGTTTGGTTGTTTAGTCATCACCTGTTTGTCAGTCTATATCCGGAAGTCCCACAGTATCTTATCCCTACCATTCTTCACCATCCTTGGTGGAGTCTCCCACTTTGACTGTGGGACCTCCAGTTTATACTCGGTACAGATGATCCTGTACACTATTTTAGCCACTTTGTTATGGCATTCCATGTACACTTTGCCTGCCTGCATCTTTATCCCTCTATTATGTGCTGAACTGTCTCAAGGGCATCTTTGCACAGCCTGCATGTTGGGTCCTGTCTGGTATGATAGATCAGAGACTTGAATGCTCCTGTGCTGAGGACCTGCTCTTGTGCTGCCATGATTAGAGCCTCTGTGCTGTCCTTCAGTCCATCCCGTTCTAGCCACTGGTAGAATTTGTTGATATCAGCCACTTCCTCAATCTGCCAGTGGTACATGCCATGTAGGACCTTTTCTTTCCATGATGGTTCCTCTTTCTTTTCTTCCACATTGGATTTCTGCTTCCTGGGACATTTACTTAGATCATCACTGGGGGCTTGCTTCCTGATATATTCCATGATCTTGGTTGTTTCATCCTGTACAGTGGCTTTATTGCTCACTAGTTCTCTGCCTCCCTCCTTTCTCTTAGTGTAAAGGGTGAAACTCTCTGTGCAGAGCATTGCCTTGGTATATGCTGTATTTGATGCTGACTTTTGCAATTGGCTTTGAATTGGCCTCTAGAGTTGTATTCCACATTCCCATTGAGTTTTCATTGAAGGGTCTTAGTGTCCTGTTGATGTTTCAAGCACTCCAGTATCCATGTATGAGGAATTGAGTCATAGGCTTTCCTGTAGTCAATCCAAGCAGTGCACAGGTTTGGTCTCACAGTCTTGACCTACGGTTCTGTTGACCAGTAGCTAGTGCTTGGCTCCCCAAGTGCTAATTCCTTTCTGTGCCTCGCTGAGGTACTGACCCATGTGCCTATTCATCCTAGCCACTATGATGCCTGACAGGAGCTTCCATGCTGTACAAAGGCAGGTGATTGACTGGTAGTTGGATGACCCCCTTTCTGGGGCAGTTTCATGATTAATACTGTCCGGCCTTGGGTCAACCACTCAGGGTGGGTCCCTTCCATTAGTAGCTGGTTAATTTGTCCTGCTAGGCATTCATAGAGAGCAGCAAGTTCCTTTAGCCAGTATGTGTGGACCATGTCAGACGCCGGTTCAGTCCAGCTTTTCATTCCTGAGACTCTGTCTTGGATGTCTGCGACTGTGATACATACTGCTTCTTGCTCTGGGAGATGAGAGTGTTCAGATCTTAGATCCTGAATCCATGCAGCATTATCATTTGTTTCTACAGTATTGCTCAGTCTCAGCTCTCGGTGCAGTATTTCTGTGGTGGATCCTTTTTCAATGCGCCTTTCTATTGCTCTGACAACTGGTTGACTTCTCTCCAAGATGCCTTGATCTTAGCTTCCAGCCTCCTCCTCCATGGTGGACAATACTCCTTATTTCTTGTAGGCTTATAGCCAGGTATGTAAAGGATTACTCTTGCTGTGGCGCACACCAGCTTATTGGTCTCTGTGTCAGTCGAGATACTTAGAGGTGCTGCATTAACATCTTCTAGCAGAGTTTCAGAGGGCACTTTGTTACTTAGCCTTGGTAAGGGGTGCAGGCCATAGATATCTAGCTTGGTCACAATCTTATATCTTAGGTTAGCTGCCCTCATATTTAGTTCCTCAGGGCTTATCAATGGGGCTTGGTACCCATACTCGGATAGTGGGGATGATGGTGTCTCCCCCCTGACCTGTCGTCTTGGCTTCCTCTTGCTGTTACATCATTGTTGTAGCTCATCAATCCCTAGTTGTGATAGCAGGTTTCACTCTGTACTGTTGGGACACTGTGTTAGAAATTGTTCTGTAGTCAGTTTGGATAATGGGTATCTATGTTTATGTAAAGCAGTGACATAAGTCTACCAAAAGAGGGTGCTGTTGCTTTTTGTTTTCTCTGAAAGTGCAGTAATTCAGACGTTTGTCCTACCAGGACACTGCAGTGCAGAGGGGTTTTTTTGCGTGTGTAGCACCCTTACAACCACTCTTATTTGGAAATCTCAGTGTAGGGGTTCTTGGGTTCGTTGTAGAAGGTAGATACCAGAAAGGTTTACCTAGATAGTGGATAATTCCAAATAACCAGGCAGAAATACTCTTTTATCCTAAATGAGACCCAGAAATATTAACTTTTCGGCAATTGATTCGGCCTATATTTATTTGACTCAATAACAAAATTCACACTCTTAAACTGAACAACTGGCGAACAATGGTAATAAAAATAACAAATTCTTTTCTCCAAAATAGCACAACAATAAACAAGGAAAATACCCAAGTGATATTACTAACTTAAATCAAATGGTCCCTTTTTTCGTTTTGCGTAAAAGCTAACACTCAGTTCTTGTTTTTTCTTGTTTTGCTTCTAATTGTACCTCACATTTAACTAAAGAACATTAGGAGAAATGTTTTCAAACCACATAACCCATTTAACACACAAAGGGCCCTCGTGTACGCACACACACACACCTACAGTCAGGTTGAGTACTCACAAGACCCAGAAAAAATACTGTTGCAGGCCTGTTCAAAACCTTGAGAGCGTTGCAATCTCACGAATCCCCAAAACATTGAGAGCGTTGCAATCTGCCAGATAGCTTAGCTTCAGCATGCGATGACTCCTCGTGTCGCTCGCTCGTCCTCCACGCCTTGTGTTTCGGTCACTCCGCTTCAGCTTAGAATCTTCCAAACTTTTCGGTCAATGCAACCAGTCTCAATCTCTTTACTCTGTGAACTTCTTTTTCCTTCTTTTCGCCTCGAGCTTCGGCTCATCCCACCACCGTTTTTTTTTCCACTGATTTCTGTAACTCTCTGTTATCCTACTTCAATGAAAAAATTCTGACTATTCACAGACACCTTGGCCCACCCACGGCTTGTAGTACACATGTTGAACTCCCCTCTCCCCCCATACACCTCTCTGTTTTCTCCCTCCCCTCTGCAGCTGACTTCTCTGACATTAGCAAGTCTAAGCCCTCACCTCAGCCAACTCGATCCATTTCCCACTGCTCTTGTTAAATCCTGCCTCCCCTCTCTGCTCCCTATCATCACCAGCATCATCTACTCCTCTCTCTGACCTCTGGTATTGTTCCCACAGCTTTTAAATCTGCAGCCATTACTCCCATCATTAAGAAACCCGGCCTCGACCCTAGTAACTTCTGTAATCTTCGTCCCATCTCTAACCTGCCCTTTATTTCCAAGATTCTGGAGAAAGTTGTTGCTAGTCAACTTCACTCTCATCTCTCCAGCAATACCCTTTATGAGGAGTTTTAATCTGGTTTTCACCCTCATCACAGCACCGAAACTGCCCCCACTAAAATCGCCAACGATCTTCTCCTTGCTGTCGACTCTGGTCTTCTGTCCATCCTCATCCTTCTTGACTTTAGTGCTGCCTTTGATACAATCTCCCATTCTATTCTCCTTGACAGACTCACATCCATTGGCATCTCTGGTACTGCATTCGGCTGGTTCAATTCTTATCTTTACGACCGCACTCAATTCATTCAGATAAAATCCTTCCACTCTCAGTCATCCCCTGTTTAACCCCTGACCACGCGGTGGCCCGCCCACGGGCCGTTTTACTGCCTTTTCTATTCAAATCTGTATAGTTTTTGCTACATTTATTGTTTTTATGAACTTAAATTTCAAAATAGCGGTGTTTTGGCGCCACTTTTGATTGACGTTTCGTCTGACCAACTGGGTTGCTCTCTGTCCCCCTAGAGCCCCTCTAATTTCCCATGCGTAAAGTCATGAAAGTCTCATCCCCTCATTTGCAAGCCTATAGCTCCGGTCAGTCAGCCCCTAAGCGGGTTCTGATACCACAGGCGGGTAGCCAATGAAATTCCGGTCACATGATTTTTCTGGGAGGGGGGTCGGAACTTTTCAAGACTCCCAAATCAGTCTGCGTATAACGGTCTAACAGAGAGGCTGCTTCATGCGTCCTGCACGTAAATGCGGTGAAGACTGTTTTTTGGACTTTTTTCGACATAAAAGCTGGCGAAATAACCAAAGGAGATAAAATACACAACAGAAGAAGTTCTGGAGCTGGTGAAGAAAAGAAACAGCAACTCTTAGACCGGGATGCATCTCATAAAAAGAGCGATGCCTTTCTCGAAGAATAATACGTCTGTGATCAGTAAGTACTAAGGTTTTTTTTTTACAAGTACTGATTGTTTATTTGCTGCTTACTGTTTATATGTTACTCATTGTTTATAGACGGCGCTTTGTTTATCGGTGTGTGTGCTAAATGTCCGGATAGTTGTGAGTTAGTTTCATATTCAAACATAGTAACTATATGTATCATGCTAAAGACAGATTTTGTGCGTTTCAAAGTACTTACTAAAGTATTACTTGAGAAAACAAAAGTCTCCGTCTTTTATTTACTTTTTAGCTGTGTCTGTTTTAGCTGTGTATAATGAGGTAGAGTGGTGGAGGTCAGTAGCTTAGCATGTCGGTGTTTGTGTGAGGACAGAAACGTTAGATGGAGCGGGGGACTCGCTGTGGAGAGCCCTGAAAAAGGAGAGGTGTTTGTGTGAATGAAAACGTGAAGGCTCAGATGGATGAAGAAGCTCCTTCTTTTTATTTTCTATTACTTTTCGGCGCGGTGGGGGGGGGCATCAGCGGTCGGACATTTTGGCCAGGGCGGACACCGTAGTCCGGGCGGACATGACAAAGCACCGCCATTTTTGTGTGTGTGTGAATGTATTTATAACTAATGAATAACAATGGTTTTTTTATTATTATTTTTTGTCGTTTGAGGCCTGCAAGTGACTCCGAGCCAGAACGGGACGAGCTGAATGAGCATTCGGAGCGGGTGGCAGCTGTGACGTCAGCGAAGCTCTGGAGCTTTGTGCAACTAAAGGGGGCACCCTAAAAATATGTAACTGGACACTGAATTTGAAGTAGAAACAGTGAAATGGTTTGTAAGTAGTTTATGTGTGAAAGTAGTTTGTGAGTAGTTTGTTTCAATGTAATTACTTTTTCATATTTTTTCAGTAAATACACGTTTTGACAAGTTGAACTTGTTTTGGGACATTTTTTATTATGTACTTCAAGAAAAAATAAGTATTTTATTGTGTTTATTTATCCTCTACTGTATAATAATCATATTGAGAGTGACTTCATTTGCAGAACAGGATTCATCTCAGCGTCACCTTTCATTTGAGCCCTCACTGACGCCTGTATGTTGAAGCATGTAGGAGTTAGAGCTTTCTGAAGTTACATATCCATTTGGCACAGTTTGGCACAGTTTAGGTAGGACCTGGACTTTCCCTCAGAAAATCATCTCAATTAAAGTGATTCTTTTGTGGTAATTTTATAAAATTTGAACTCCACGACAATAAAACATCATTCTACAGCCTCACTTGTTTTTTCCGGTCTCAACCCCCTTCCTCCATGTACAGTAAGTTGATGAAAAAAGAGAAAAATCTAGGAGAGGAAAAAAATGCTTGAAATCCCTGTGTTTTCACTTCAATAACTACTAATTGGTTAAAGTTACAATCATTTTGACTGCTCAGGCAAAAACCTCAAAGTGTTAACTTCACATGGAGCCTAATCTTTAGTTTGAACCACAAAAGGCTGAAGAATAGCATCTAATTTAATTTGGGTACGTCTTTTCCAGGCTTCTTGAGCTTTTTGAGGTGGAGTGGTAAGGGATTAAACAGGTGTTCCACAAGGCTCTGTCCTTGGAAAACTTCTCCTCATAACTTACCTCCTTCCTCTTGGTTACATCTTTCGTAAATTTGGTGTCCATTTCCATTGTTATGCAGATGACACACAGCTCTATCTGTCAACCAAGCCTAACTCTACTCATCCTCCCTCCATTCTCACTGACTGTCTCAATGAACTCAGTCACTGGTTTTCAGACAATTTCCTTCAGCTGAACAGCGATAAAACAGAAATCATCCTCGTCAGCACTAAAAATTCTGATTCAAAATCAAAAAATTTACTTATTCCCTTCAACAATTCGCTGCTAACCCGCTCGCCTCAGGTCAAGAGTCTTGGTGTCATCCTCGACACCACTCTCTCCTTCACTGCTCACATCAATAATGTTACTTGGTCTGCCTACTTCCACCTCAGAAATATAAACCACCTCCGTCCTTCTCTCACACCCCGCACCACAGCCATCCTTGTCCACAGTCTTGTGACTTCACGGATTGACTACTGTAATTCTCTTCTTTTTGGCCTCCCCAACAAACCCCTCCATAAGCTTCAGATGGTGCAGAACTCAGCTGCACGTGTCATCACTCAAAGAGTCCTGCAACAGCTCCATTGGCTCCCAGTCAAATCACACATCACTTTTAAAATTCTGCTTCTCACGTTCAAAGCTATCCACCATCTTGCCCCACCTTATATGTCTGACCTTGTACACATCTTTTCCATCCCCTCCCGTTCTCTCCGATCCTCTTCCTCCTTAAATCTCCAAGTACCCTCTGCCCACCTCTCCACGATGGGGAGCAGGGCTTTCTCCGGCTCTGCCCACCTCTTCTCTGGAACTCTCTACCATCTGACCAAAGAAACACTACCTCTCTCCCTGCGTTCATGACTGCTCTGAAAACTCATCTCTTTAGATTAGCCTATCGTTCTTAATTTCCTTTGTTTTAATTCTATTGTTACTTATGTCTCCTTCTTTTCAACTGTATTTTCGCACATTGTCCTCTGATTCGCCTATTCTTGTAAGTGTCCTTTGGTGTCATGAAAGGCGCTTTTTAAATAAAATGATTATTATTATTATTATATTTACATAGCTTCCACATCCTTCCCATATTGCCCCTCTCTCTAGGCTTACTCATATAGTAGCATTCCAGCAGTATTGAGTTATCTGCCCTTGTCCTTGAATATCTTGTTCCAATCGCTTTTACAAACTTTTTACTTAAAACATTGATTTATAAGGTTTGCTTATGATTGAAAATAACTTTTTAAAATTTAAGTAACTATTAGATAATTATTCCACCGACATTCCAACAATAAACATTGTGATATATCCTTTAATGATCCTTTATTAAAAGTTACAAATGTGGTTTAATTCCATCAATCCATCCATGTTCTCTACCCGTTTCTCCTTTCTGGGTCTCAGGGAGCTGGTGCCTATTTCCAGCAGTCACTGTGCAAGAGGCGGAGGACACTGTAGACAGGTCACTATTCCATCACAGGGCCACATAGAGACTAACAAGACAAACAACTATTCACGCTCTTGCTCACAATTTTAGAGTTACCAATTAAGCTAACATGCATGTTTTTGGTCTGTGGCAGGAAACCGAAGAACCCGGAGTAAACCCACACGGAGAACATGCAAACTCCACCCAAAAAGTCTGCAGGTCGGGAAGCGATCCTGCAACTTTCTTCCTGGGAGGTGACAGCTCTAACCACTGCACCACTGTGTGGTTTTATTCTAGCTTATTTAAAATATTATTAAATCATTTAAATTTAGACATCTAAAAACCACATCCCCAGGGAAAAAAATATTCTTCTTCAATCAATATGCATTTGTACCAGTAGAAATACATAATACAGACTTGTATGTACCTTGTGAAGTATCAGGTATGTACCAGGTACATATCCATCCATCTATCCATCCTCCTCCATTTATTGATGATCAGGTCATCAAAGAAAAGGGAGGTGTCAAGGAGGCTTCCTAATCAGATGTCCCAACCACTTCACTTTCATTGAAGAGGAGCAGAAGCAGCTGTACTGTAATGATGTAGCTCCTCACCATACCTCTACAGCTGAACCTGGACACTCTTCAAAAGAAGATAATTTCAGCTCCTTGGATCCAGGCTCTCATTCCAGTCATGATAAGGGCTGGGTACCAAATTTTGGTTCTATTATGGTACTGACCAAAATGCTTCGGTAGTACAGAGTATCAAAATATGCCTTGTCTTTCAGTGCTAAGTTTTGGTGATTGGTTGTAACATTACACTTGGTTGTGGCATGCAGGAAAAATACATTGGTATTTATACGCACATACAGGGTTCACATGTATCTTTGTTGTGAACTAGTTGCGTGTGTCTTCAAATCACTTAAAAAATGCCACTGAGGTCAAAAGTGTGGCTCCATTTTATAAGAATTTATGCCAATAGTGTGTGATGCAATATATGCAAAAAAGACATCATTGCAAAGGCCGGCAACACTTGATGAGGCACCTGACTGTGCACAGAGTGAATTTAAGAGCAGACAGGTGCTCCGTGTTTGACTGCAAGAAGAGCTGACCGCAGATATTCTCCTTTCAGCATTTAATTCAGCCTGTGGGCGTTACAGAACCTGAGCAGCCTGATTTAAAATCTCCATCATCGGACTCTGCTTCATCAGAAAGAACCGTGCACGGCGCTGTGTCTGAGATTTCAACCAGTAAGTTTACGTTTGTTGACGTTACTGCAACTTAATATATGTATTCCGCGGTACCAGGATCCATGTAACGCTAACTTTAAGATATTAGTGTGTAGCTTTATTTTATGGCTATGTAGCTAGCTAAATCAAAAACTCACTAAAGATTAACAGTAACAGATAAAGCTTAGCTTGTAAAAATGTGCTCATTCATTCGGTTGGCTGGTAAAACAGCTTACCTAATGTTCACTGTGATGTTTGTTCTCCTCACAGTAGCCTATGTTCTTGGAGGAGGGCACAACCTTAGACCCAAAATTCAAGACAAAAGAGGCTGATAAGGTGTGAACAAGACTAGAAGAGGAGCTGCAAGTAGGACCTCACAACAGGTTTTTATTGTTATTGATATTTTATTTCTCGTCCATTGTAGATCAGTTTATATGACTCCCATAATCTATTGACTATAGAATAAAAGTGTAATGATCCAGGCCCAGCAGATGGAGCAGGAACTTGAAGGGACAGCTGGTGACCATGGCGACAACTCGTTTGATGAAGACTGTAAAACTGCAGTAGCAACACTGGTAAAATAAAAATACACAAAGAAATACTGCCCTCAATTTCATTTTCAGAACAAAATTAAATGGTTGGCATCTATTCTGACTATATTTTCTTCTTCTTTTTAGAAGAAGCCAAAGCTCTCTGCCCTTGAGGAGCTATTTGTTAATGGCAGTTCAAATAAGACAAGAGAGCAGTTTTAGAACCACAGAGAATATTCAGGACTTGGCAACCAAGTATCTCTGTGTGCAAGCATCATCCACACCCTCAGAGCATACATTTTCTACTGCTGGAGACACCATTAGCCAGGAGCGAGCTTGTTTGTGTCCTGAAAAAACAAACACTTGTTTGGAACTGTTCGTTTGTACTAGAAATTATTTGTTTATGTTTTATGTAAGAAAATTGCTTAGAAGGGAAAAATACCAAAGTTAAAAAATAAAACTCAGATTTCTACTGTAATGTGTAATGTAATTTTCTTCTTGTTAGAATATATATAAAATTGGTATTGAAAAAAAGAATCGTTCAGGAACTGATATCAAAGTGAAGGTATTGGTGTTAGGATTTATCAAATAGTCAACGGTGAGCAGCTCGATGACAGACAGACTCAGAAGACACAACGTAAAAGGTAAGTGATTTTATTTACAGTGCTCCTGGGGACCCAGGACCAGGATCTGGAAAGGAAGGCAGGTGGTGATTAATTGTTTTGTTGGTCGCCGGTTGTGATGATAATAGATCAGTTAGTGATTGTTGTTTGTCTTACAGGTGAGTGCTGATAATCGGCATGAAGGAGAGTGGTTCCAGTAATGACCGGAGATGAAGGTAATCCGGTTCCAGACGGTGAGGTAAGTGTTTCCAGTAAACAGGTTCTTGTAGGAGGAAGACAGGCAGCGTTGCAGACAGGCTCAGGTGAGTAGCTTCGGGATCTTCAGGTGGCGGCCAGTGACACGGATCAGACAGGGCTCCGGATAACAGGTAACTCTGGGACTAAACGCAGGACACAAGAACATGAGTAAACAAGAATTTTTTTTTAGATCTCTAGTAGGCTGAGTTGCTTTACCCAGGGCAAGCGATGCTCCAGCACTGGTCTTCTTCTTCTTCTTCTTTCCTATTATGGCGGATTGCAAGCAACTTTAAAGGTGCATACCGCCACCTACTGTACACGAGTGTGTAGCAACATTTCTTTACAACTATTAAATTCTATTTATTTATTAATCTTGTATTTTTAAGAAAAATAAATATTGCTTTCCTTAATCTATAAATATCCATTATGTTTCCTTCATTTCCTAATATTCCTTTAAGACTCCATTCTTGACCTGTTCTTCCAAC